>NC_047145.1:17960494-18263590 GCF_009829125.3 Periophthalmus magnuspinnatus | reverse complement strand
ATAGGATTGGACCAAGCACAGATCCTTGTGGAACACCACAGGCTACTTTAGAACAGGGAGAGGTGCTCTGGTTTATACTAACAAACTGGTACCTATCTGATAGATAGGATTTAAACCATTTGAGGGCGGTCCCTCTGATTCCAATGTCACATTCTAACCTCTGCAGTAGAATGTTGTGATCAATGGTGTCAAACGCTGCACTGAGGTCCAGTAGGACCAGGACTGAAGCCAGCCCGTTATCAGCAGCTAGTAGTAAATCATTTGTTACTTTAAGCAGTGCAGTCTCTGTGCTGTGGTGAGCTCTGAATCCAGATTGAAATTTTTCAAATATATTATTGTCCTGCAGGTGGCGGCAGAGCTGTTTCACCACAACTCGTTCTAGAATTTTTGAGAGGAAGGGAAGATTAGAGATAGGTCTATAGTTGACTAATTCATCAGGATTTAGGTTAGGTTTTTTCAAAAGGGGTTTAATCACAGCATACTTAAAGGACTGAGGAACGTAGCCATTTTCTAACGACATATTTAATATGTTATGGATGGAATCTATTATTAGGGGGAGGGCTTCTTATACTAATATATAATAAAATACTATCAAAACCAGGTACTCAAATATCTTATACAGTATAACATAAACAGGATGGAGTTTGACATTTTCTGAGCAGTTTTATAAATGTTCTTGGTCTGTATCAGAACAGATATGAAACCACATGAGAATATTAAAGAAACTACTATTTTGTGCCTAAAAAAATGTTTTTGTTATTATCAGTGTGGTTTGATCAGGGCTAAAACGTAACAAAGTAAAAGTATTTGTATGTGTATGTGTATACTTCTTACTTTTACTTCACTACATTTGAGAGTAGGTATTATAACTTTCTACTCCACTACATTTTTGAACAGGAATGAAAAGTAAAAGTATTTTTCATGATTATTTGAGACCTGCTGAAAAGGATAAGGGGGATTATTTTTAACACATTTGTAAAGTGATCAAACAAAAATATACAAAGAAAAACATCAGTTGTTTCTGTTGAACAAAATTCAGCACAAAACTTGATCAAAATCACTGCATTTGAAGATTTATTAGACGCTTTCCTTTTTTAACTACACTTTAAACATGTACTTTAACACTTTTACTTAAGTCGATTTTATCATGTGACACTTTTACTTGAGTATTTTTTTGCTCCAGTATCTGTACTTTTACTCAAGTAACAAAACTCGAGTACTTCTTCCACCTCTGAGTATCAAAACAGTAACATAACATCAACATTTAGCCTTCGTAATGAAATCGAGTTTGAAATTTTAGTCGTACATCGTGACAACACCGCTCCACACTGAAATGTTTTGAACGTTCTAATTTTCCAGCCGAATCACACAACTACCAGAGCGAACCGAGGAAAGTTATCGATCAGCTTATTGTTGCGAAGGGGTCAAAGGTCAGACGAACAAGAAGAGGAAAATTTCACACCAAACTCGAGCAACTTTAGCAATACTTTCTCTCGAGGCGGAAGGAACATCATGAAGAAAAGTGAACTAGCAGAAGTAGTTTGCTTCGTAGCTGGATTTACTCACAACAACCCAACCAATCGCCCACAAAAATGAACTTGGAACACTGCAAACTTGTACTTCCTCGTCAATGTTTTGTGTTGTGTTGGTGTGCAGTCCTGCTTTGCCCAAACGCTGTGGATCAATAGCTCATCACAAGGCCCATTAGCGGAGAGGATGAGTCTAATGGCACCGGAGTGTGGAGCTGCTGTAATCTACTGCACTCATGGTATTAGATTGTTGTAAAAGAAGCACACAACAATCTACACAAGTCTTCCGGTTGTTTTTAAATGAAGGTGCAAATTAAAACTGGCTAAATGCTTCAAACTGCTCAAGCAAACTCCGATATCGAACTTTGAGCAAACTTTTTCTGGCAGTTTTTGTGCACAAACTTGTCTTGTGGTTTCATTATTGTGTAGATAAAGGAGAAGTGCTGGAAAAAATACTCTGTAGCTTTTGTCTTCATGGAGATGTTATCGCTTGGCTTGGAATGTTCCGCAGTACGGGGTTGAACTTAAGCAGGGGTGCCACCAGATGAGTTACAAGTCAGAGCTGTGGAGAGGTGACCCTGCTCAGAGTAAGAATGCATGTTTATTAGTAATATAAACAGCTGTTATCGACTAAATCCAAGGTCAGTAAGTTTAATGTCGCACTGTGGGACATTTCATGCAACGCAATAACATCTCCATGGAGAACAGCATGTGGCAGAAAAGTTACATAATGCATCATTAATATTTATACCCATTAATGTGTCATTTTAATTACTTACCATTTATCAGTTGGGGTTGTAATTATATCCAAATCTTAATCTAAAAATAAATTCTAAAATATTCTAAAAAAAAAAAAAAAAAGAAAAAAAAGAGGCTTAAAAGTGGTTGTTTTTTTGTTTTTTTTTGCAAATTTACTTTTTATTGAAAAAAATCACTCAAATATAGAGAGAAATAAAACGCTTTTTAAGATAACTAGGCTATACTTAGAACACACATTAAACATTCTGGTGGCAAAGGAAGCTGTTTCTTATCAAAGTGAAATAGCGCTGCAAACATATCAGATAACTTTACATCAAATCAGATCTAAGATTAAAAGTTGTAAATAATTTCTCCGTATTGGCTGCACTGAAAACTCATTTGTCTCAACGCCGGGGCTGATGATTGCATTACTCCGTGGCCCCTGTAATGTTGCCGTAGTAACCCATCACTATCAGTATTCTCTATTGTTCTGTTGTTAAAGGTAATCCGTTTCTCATGAGCATAAATCCCAGGCGTGTTTCACTGGCTGCTCTGAGTGGTGTCATTAATCAAACAGACAAAGTGTACCTTAGAGACACACCCAGGGCCTCCATAAACGTATAAACAAAACAAAGCAGAATAAAAGTGGCATCGATACATCAGCGAATGAACTGAGAGAGACGGTGATAACGACTGCTCCCTAATGTCACGTGAGGAAATAACTGTTTGTCGCGGAAGGTCAGATTATGGGATTTAGTCATGTGATTGGAATAATAGCTTTAAATGAAATTAGCTATAAATATAATGTGTCATAACCTTTATAAATCAATCCAACTTCATCTGGATGCATATGGCTATTAGTCTTTATCCACTGAACATATTTTGGTTTGTAAATGATATTATTTTAGATTCATTTCAGTTTTTTTTTTGTTTATTATAGTAGAAATTCTCCATAATTTGAGCAATATACAAAGTGTACACTATGTAACGTCGTCAGCCTAGCATTTAAAGCTAACATCTATAATTCGATTGGCTGATCTGCCCAGTTGCATTCTCACATATCACCACTAGATGCTATCAACTTTACTGCTGTCTTATACAGTAGGTTTGGCCTGACAGAAGAAGACCAGAGAATACAGGTGAGACTGAACCATAGATTGTATAAAAAAGTGGACTAAGTGAGTATGACGTCACCCACAGTTTTCAGCTCCAGTCAAATGAAGCTAATCGAGGTTATGGGGCGAAATTGGAGCCGAGTTCGATATTTGGCGTTCTGACCGTGAGTATCAGCAACCAAAGAGCCAATCCGGAGTGAAACTGTTGAAGATAGCCCCATTTCCAGGCCACACCGCTGGTTTAGCAGGGTCGAGCGCTTAGCAACGCTGTCAATCAAACCTGTTGCTAACGCCAGCGGGAGCAACCTCATTGGTCTCTTATTAACTGACAGCAGCAGTTACGGAGCGCGGGCGACAGTTAATTATAGTCAGAGCTAATGGAGCCGGAAGCGCGCCCATGATCACTTCCTATTTGGAACGTAGCGGCTAGCGGGTTAGCTACGTCCATTTATGTATACAGTCTATGACCTGACGTTTCACTTCTGACATTTACTGGAAACAAGCAATCAAATAAACGTACAGATGGAAGCTTTAACGTAACTAACTGACATTTATCCAACCACAGAAGAAGAAAATACACTGAAAAACATGCATACTTACTGCGTCCGACGTCACCTACCCGCAGATCTGACCTGTAAACTGGCTGAGATAAGTTCAATAACATACAGTGGAACATGACACAAAAGCAATTACATCTCCGTCCTCCACCAGAAAAATTACACAATGCACTTTTAACCAATCTCCCGGAGTCAGTCAGTCCTTTTGTTGATATAATGCCCACACCATTTCATTATTACTTGATTTCAATCTCAGAAGTATTCCCTGTTCCTTTGCTAACAGCAGAGGATGTCTCGACCCGTTGTTTTGCACTGGTAAAAGAACATGTTCTATTTAACCATATGGCACAAGAACGCTCAGTCCTGGGCGGAAATACACCCTGTACTCCACCTCCGACTCCGACCCAAACCATAGCATTTCTAATAAGTTAATAAAGAGATCATTTTTCGTATTCTAAGATAAGATTCTATCAGGTAATATTTTCTCCCTGCCTGCGCCCTGACTACCCTCCCGTTGTGCCAGTGCGTGTGGGCTTTACCCATTCATTTCTGGCGCAGCGGGTGAAGAGTATGCTGACCTCTGCTCTGCTTTTAATGAGACTAGCTCTGCTCCCTCAGCTCCATAAGCCACGGCCAATCACATTTAAACAGTTGAGAGAGAGGAAACATGGGTAAAGGAGGGTCATGGGCGTACACGGTGGGGTTGTTTACAGTGTGTGGGTGTGCGGTCAAAGCCATTAGTTATTGCCTCTCAGTCAGGAGGTTGTGGGTTAGATGTTCACTAATTATTTTATTCTTGGTATGTATACACGGCTTCTTGCTTATCATGTAAATTTAATCATGTGGCTACTTAAATCCCCACTCACCCACTTTTTAGCCCGCCACCCTCTCAAAAAAAAGGAAAAACTGAATAAATGCATGTTTTTTTCCTCGTTTTTTCTCCTTTGGGTGTTTTTATTTCACCGAAAATACATGCACCCTTGCTCTTTCACAGTATGGCATAAATCTTATCTGTCTCCAAGTCTGGTTTTATGACATGCACTCTCCAGAAATGTGTTGCTTAGAGCTCTGGCCTATTTTTCCTAAAACGCCCGATCAAAATGTACCCCAATCCAAACTGATTCTGCGTCTGAACCTTTGGAGCACAGACAAATGACTGAGCTCTTTGTGAAGCTGAGCGTCTATAGCTTTGGCCTCTACTGTCTGATCTGCTCTCATTATAAGAGAGAACAAGCTATTCACAGCGGAATATCGTGTTCAAATCTGGATTTTTTTGTGGGGTAAATACATGATGAGGTATAGCTAGCGTTCAATAGACACGAGATGGAACATTTGTTGGGTTTTGACAATTCTCATGTCAAAGCTGAAGCATATGTCACTAAAAATTAGATCTATGGACTTGTAATTAGGCAAAAACATCCATGTGGAATTAATATAAAAGTCCTAGTAAATTTATGTTTTTTAAAATTTGTGAATTAAAACACAAACTGGCCCAGATTCTACCACGAATGGTTGATTGATCTGAAGGTGGTGGTAGCTTTGGCCTCTAAGTATTTTATTTTATTTTATAAGCATATCCTTTTAACTTTCTGCATGCCCTTATTTGTATTTGTATTTATTCAATGTGTTTTATGTTGCACTTTATCACCGAAGTAAGCTCCTAGTTTGTGAACTGTGTTCACAGACGATGGCAATAAAAGTCTTCTGATTCTGATTCTGATTCTAATGTCTGATCTGCTCTCATTATAAGACATGTTCAAATCTGGATTAAACAAATAAATAAATAAATAAATAAATAAATAAATATATGATTAGGTATAGCTAGTGTCTGGAAGGATTATCCAATAGACACTAGATGGAACTTTGTTGGGTTTTGACAATTCTTATGTCAAAGCTAAAGCATATTTCACAAAAAATTAGATTTATCAATGTGTAATTAGGTAAAAACGTCCATGTGGAATTAATATAAATGTCCTAAAACATTTATTTTTATTTATTTTATTTATTTATTTTTTATATGTTTTTATATTTTATATTTTTATTTTTATTTTTATTTTTATTTTGTAGATTAAAACACAAACTGGACTAGATTCTTCCACAAATGGTTGATTGATTGACTGAAGGTTGGTTCAAACCCCGCTCTCGACATAAACATCATTGGTTGAGCGGTCAAATCCACTGACCCACAGGTTGGCGATGCGATTCCAACTCCCAAAGATGAATGCTGCTGTTGTTGTGTCCTGGGGCAAGTCCCTTAAACACCTCATTCCCTGTCTGTGTACACTGGTGTGAATGAGTGGTTTCTTGATGTAAAGTGCTTTGATATAAAAATGTGACGATACGACTATTTGACTAAAAGCTTAAAAAATCTTAAAAAAATAACTTAAACAAGAAAAAAAAATCTTCCTATACAAGAACTCATATCATTTATTAATTCACTCGAGCTTCTTTCAAAACTAAAACAAAAAAATTCACTCAAGTACCCCACGAGCCCTTTAAATGTATCAATGCTATGTCAAATAAATCTGCATTTTTGGGACAATTTTTCCATCTAAAACTCTTCCAAAGCTGCTTAAAAATTCTCTCCATACATATATCAGGGGTCCAGAAAATGACAAATGAATAAGAATGAGTGACTGACGACTGGCTTGACACACTGCGTGGTAAACTGCAGACACAACTCAAGGTAGCGCTCCGAGTCGATTATGTAAATGCTGCTGAGGGACTTTTGATTTTTCACACGTTGTGCCTCATATTTGTACATTTAAGGTGCTATATTTTAAGAAATAATCCTGTCACTCTCTGAATATGCATCATTAATTTGCCTCCCACACGTCCTGCCGAAAAGTGTGTAGTTTAAAGACTTCTCAGTCAGAGGGCGACATTTAAATTCACAAAGTAACCTGCCACTGTCACTCTTTGGGCTTTTAGTCAGTTTGCTCCTGGTTCCACTGATCTAGGAAAAATCAAAACAGCAGGACGGCGCCACAGCAGCTGAACAAAATGTAAGACACGGAATCAGACAAATCGAGTAAATTTAAGATGTTTTTGAGATGTAGCTTCTTGTGATAAGGCAAAAAAGGTTATTTGTAAAGCACAGTTCTTTAAATCCAGGCTCAAAACAGTTCTGTTTAGCTGTGCATATGACTGAAAGTTTTTTTATTCTGCACTCTTCTGTTTTAATGTTAATTTTATGATGATTATTTGTGATTATTTATGTTTTGATTTGTGTGATTTTAATGTCCTTCTTATTCTGTAAAGCATTTTTTGAATTACTTAATTACTTTGTCTTTCCTTGCCTACAAGAAGTAATTCAAAGTGCTTTGTAGAACAGGAAGTGCGCAATCAAATCTCAGTACAAGCTATTAAATATATACAGTAAATCATTAAAACACAGAAAGGTTGTTTTTGAGTATTTAGAGTTTTTTTTATTTTTTTGTGAACTTTTAACTAAATCATCATCATCATCATCATCATCATCATCATCATCATCATCATCATCATCATCATCATCATCATCATCATCATCATCATCATCATCATCATCATCATCATCATCATCATCATCATCATCATCATCATCATCATCATCATCATCATCATCATCATCATCATCATCATCATCATCATCATCATCATCATCATCATCATCATCATCATCATCATCATCATCATCCATCATCATCCATCATCATCCATCATCATCCATCATCATCCATCATCATCCATCATCATCCATCATCATCACATTTTATTTTCTTACATATTTATTTTTTTAATTAATTTTCTTTTTATTTATTTATTTTTTTTAAACAACCTTTTTATGTTCAATCTAATTCAAAATAAGTACCAAAACCCAGTCATTGATCAAACTTACTCATGAGACAAAGCCATTAGTTTGAATGACTAATGGCAGAGTTGGTAGAGTATCTGAAGGTTGGCTGTTGAAATCCCACTTTCAACGTAAACATCATTGTTAGAGCAGTTTTAGCTCCTACAAATGGTAAATAATCACATTTCTGCAAAGTGCTTTTCCACCTTCAGGGTACTCAAAATAAGAAACCACTCACATACACCAACACACACTCATTTTTGTGAATAAGAGGAAGAAAATGGATGGATAGGTATTTATATTTTCCTTACAAATGTAGTAAGTTGCCAGTTATTAGAAGAAAATACTCATAATGTAAACAGTAACTCACATACTTAATACGAGCAACTCTTTCTGAAATACACCTAAACCACAAAACCAATGAGCACAAAGTGTTCTGAAGTGAAAAGGCTGTGGGCTATTGGCACGCGAGCGCTGTAATAAAGTTTTGCACACAGGGAGAAAGTTGCCAGGTTTGTGAAAAATCTTCCTAATCTTGTCCATTTTAGTTATATTTGTATTCTAATAAACTGGGGATCAACCACTTTACTAGATCGGCTCAGTATTACGGTAAAGTGAAAGCGAAACCTGTGAACTCACCTGTTTACGCACCTGTAGGACGGTAAATGCAACCGGCTACGATAAAACTGAAACTGGAATGATGTCATGATGTGAAATACTATATTACATGCACATACACAAGTCAACAATAGGCTCGGAGTTGCCTCGAGTAGAACAACATTTTAATCTAGTATCGCTGTCCATTTTTCAC
The DNA here is from genome assembly GCF_009829125.3 of Periophthalmus magnuspinnatus. NCBI lineage: Eukaryota > Metazoa > Chordata > Actinopteri > Gobiiformes > Gobiidae > Periophthalmus > Periophthalmus magnuspinnatus. Next base: position 18,255,008 of record NC_047145.1, on the reverse strand, counting down.
CGAGGGGCAGTGAGTTCAATCCTAGCTGGCTCTGTGGGCGCGGTGATCAGTGTTTGGACAGCGGTTGGCGGGGTGTACGTTGCCAGGTTCGACACGGGGCTTAAACTCCTCGGCTCGCGGCGCTAAAGTGTTGATTCGTGCGCTGATTGGAATCTCAAAGCTAACTGACAGAGAATTGAAGATGGTTAAACTTAAAGGGAAAAATCATGCTGTGTAAATCGTCCGTAGCAATGTTTTTTTTTTTCCTTAGCAGCTTCTTACAGAATTCAGACTATAGAAAGTGATGATGTAATGGTGTGAACGAGCTACTGTTTCTAGCCTGATTTAAACTGTCTCGCCTGAAAAAACTGCTAACACTGTAGTTTCAATCTGCACAAACATGTTCGGAAGTGTCCCCGTGTGTCAGATGCCCTCCCTGTGTGTCTCCATTGGGTCTTATTCTGCATTAAAACCTGCTAACCCTGTAGTTTAGAGCTGTACAAACATGTTCTGAAATGTCCCTATCTGTAAGATGCCCTCCATGTATGTCTCCATGGGGTCTTATTCTACATAAAAACTGCTAACGAGGTAGTTTTTATCTGTACAAACATGTTCCGAGGGGATTCCTGTGTGTCAGATGTCCTCCCTGTGTGTCTCCATGACGTCTTTTTCTGCATAGACACTGCTTAACCTGTAGTATTGATCTGTACAAACATGTCCCGAGGTGTCCCTGTAGGTCAGATGCCCTCGCTGTGTCTCAATGGGGTGTTATTCTGCATAAAAACTGCTAACCCCACAAACCTGCTCTCCATTTAGACCTAAACCACCGCTGTAGATGATAAAATCTCCAAGATAAAGGCCAAAAGTCACTTTTTCATGCTGTATTCTCATGAGAAATATCCAAAAGCTACGCTAAACTAACACGTGTTGAACTGAATCATTTCTATCAGTGACCATAGAACTCGCCATGTTTGAACAATCTGTATTTTAACACATTAATATTCATTTTAGCTGCCACCCCATATTAAACATTATAGCCCTACAGAATGTTGTCAAACCCAACAATATGAAAACACATGGGCACATTCATATCTTAGTATCACATATATTTTTAAGCTTTGGAAACACCCAATGGCAACTGCAATTGGAAAGTGTTTGCCCGTGTGCCGGTGTCATACATAGTTAATAATTGTACAAAAATAAATAAATAAAATAAAGCTACATGAAATATTCTTGGCATAACCTTTTAAAAGTTCAATGAGCTAGCTTTTGCAACTCTTCTAGGTGAATGGCAGACAAATGTAGATGTAGTAAAAAGCAAAATACACACATACCTACATACATACACATAAATAAGATAACACAAAATACTAAAAAAATCAAATTCAGGCAGTCATTCCATGCATTTCTCCCTCCTTCCGGTTTTGTTACTTTTGTCTCTTTATTCATACAGCCTGAAGCGTGCTCTGCTGGTTAAATAAGACCACCTGCTGCTGATAAACATTGGCTGTGGACTTGGGATTCCTCGATGTGGCGCTCCCACATCGGTATGTATTATGGATGTGGTTTGTTTGTCTGGCCGCAGCACAACTTCAAATTTACTGCGTCAAATTGGTTTAGCTTGAATTGATGTTATTGTGCTGTTCTAGGTTTTACACCAGCCACCTGTCCTATACCGGGTAAAGAGGGAACAGAGACACGATGTAAGCGCCGGGTAACCAATGCCTTAAAACAACTGCTATGAATTATTTTTACTTTTTGAGGCTGCACGGGGAGGACTTGGAGGCCCTGTAGCAGATTTTTACGGTCTTGAAAACTTGAAAAACACAACTAGTTCATTTTAAATTGTTTGCAGAGGTCCAAAGTTATTCCTCATTTACCTTATGCACTAAAAATTAATCACCACAATGAGTTTATAAGCACTTTTCCCATATTTCAGAGATTTGAGCTGACGATAACTAGCATACTAACTGGGTGACTCAGTTTGTAGAGTATTTGTCCACTGAGCTCAAGGTTGAGTGGTCAAATCCAGGTCAGCGTTGCAATTCTAGTTCCCACCGATGAATGCTGTTGAATCCAAGACACTTAACCCACCTTTACCCCAGTGTCTGCGGACCCTGGCGTATGCATGTCTGTGTACGAGTGGTTCCTTGACGTAAAAAGCTTTGAGTGCCTTGAAGGAGGAAAAGCGCTGTAACAATTTGCCTGAACTCACACTTCCGGATTCACTTTAAAATTAAATGCAGACAGGACACGACAGAACGAGTTATTTTGACTTCAAGAGCTGCTTATCCAACATATCTGTATGGAGCAAGACATCTTTTGCTCAAATACATGGGGTAAAGTTGTGTACAAGGCTTTTAACAATGTAAACAGCAAAATAAATAAGGGTCGTGTTGGCGAAATAACAAGAAAAATATGTGATTCTTATATTAGTTTAGCAGTTCATATTATTTCAGTCTTGTTAATATACATTCAAGGTGTGTAAAAGACATGTTCTTTCTGCTCCGAGTTGCTGTAAACTCTCTATTCCTTATCACATCTGTTGCTTTTCCTACTTCCCACTACATTCCAGCTGCTTTAGCACGAACACTCCCATTTGTTGCGCTCATGTAATGCATTTGATCCAAAATGGCCCGGTTTTGAGTATCCAACTACCACCAACTACCAATCCTTCACATTTCTAGAGATCCTACTCATACAGAGGAGGATTTGGGAACACTTAAAGGAACCTCGTCTAGTGGTGGAATGTAACAAAGTAAAAATACTGTACTTAGATTTTAAAGTGGATATTTTTTACTTTTACTTCACTACATTTGCGAGCAGGTATCTGTAAAGTATTTTTTATTATTGTCTGAAACCTGCTGAAAAGGCTGAGAGTTTATTTTTAGCAGGTGCACAGTTTGAACAAACAAGAAAAACAGCAAGGAAAAAAATATTGATTTAATAGTTTCTATTGAACAAAATTCAGCACAAATCTGGACCAGAATCACCACATTTGAAGCTTTATAAGACCTCAAAATCTGTGTGAAATACTTTAACTTTTTACTCTTTAAGTACATTTTTGAATGGGTTTTTCATGTGATACTTTTACGTTTACTTGAGTATTTTTGTTCGTCTGTTATCTGCACTTTTACTTAAGTAACAAAACTGAGTACTTCTTCCATTCTACCATTGTCTGACTGAGAAGTGTCTGGGTAAGTCGTAGAAGATAGACAGTTCGCTTTGTGCTTATATACGTTTATAAAAAGCATGTTCTCAGTTATGGCATCTGAAATAACAATTGAGTCTACATCCGTGTGGACATAATCGATATATAGACGCCGGGAGGAAGGACCTAAACACACTAAATGCTGTCTTCTCACTGTTTTGTTGAAGGCTGCTCCATTGACAATCTCCACTGAGAATAGCTGAGGCAATTTCTCTTTCTTTAAAGCAAAGTGACATTGATTTTGTGTACTGCAGAATAATAATCTCACTTATTCACAACAAAACCTGTCTATTTTCTTGCTCATAACTGTCAAAGCTGCAGTAAAATGCAAATGTGTTGAGTGAGTGCTCCCAGATCGCACACAGGTAATGTTTTGTTTGTTTCAAGTCTAGTTTAAAGCGATTTTACTTTACAGCTCTGGACGAATTTGATTGTCGCTCACAAGGATATGCATGCGTCTGTTAAACTGTTCATCAACATCATAAACGCATTAACCCAGAGATTGTATTTCCTGTTGAGTATATCGATGACGGTCTCTTGGCTTTCTCGACTTCCTTTAGCCGAGAAATCTGATTGGCTACTCACTCTGTGGTCTATGGCAGTATATTTGAGGTCTGGGGTCAATTCCATTTCATTATATTTGTCTTGTTTGGTCATAAAACAGTATAACAGTCTGATATTTTGTGTTTAGTTCAGGGTTGACACGTTTTGTTGTTCTTGTTAATGTAAAGGCTTTTGTATGTGACACTTGGTTGCTATACCGACAATGATGTGAAGGTTTTATTGGTCAGTTACTGGTCTGTTCGTGAGTTTAGACTGCTGTTGTTTTGCTCGTTTTGGTGTGGGTTATGGTCTACAGTAGCCCCTGTGTCCGGAAAATAAACAACCAGAAGAAATTTGCAGTCTCCCTTGAAGGCGTCGATTCATATCCCACTTCTGACACCGATTTAGTGCTCTGGTGTAAGGAGGTTCGCCAAATTTCTTTTGGTTATTTTCTGAACAGATGGACTACTGTTGACTGTAATCCACGCTAAAGCAAGAGGAAAACAACAGCATTTTCAACTAACAAGAGCCAGTCTCCAAAAACAGATCAGTAACTGACCAATCGAACCTTCACATCCTTGTCGGCAAAGCAACGAAGTGTCACATACAAAAGCAGTTACGTCAATGCTTTAAGGACTGAGCACGTTATAGACCATTATAGCTCAGATAGACTTTTTTCCTTTTTTTAGCCATTAAAAAATCATGTTAAAGAAGTATCAGCATGTACTTTTGCCCTTTTTCACACAACTACCTCTATTTTACATATCCATGCTTATTTGTCCTTTGATGCAAATAACTGACTGAGAATCCCAGCGGCACCTGTGCTCTGATTGGTCGTCTATGAGGGACAACGTAAGCACATTACCGTAATGACAGTAACATATTTAAAGAGCCCCATGCCTCTGTTTTGAGATGCCGTTTGAATGTACCTGATAGCACAATTGGTTGCGGAGTTACGGTAATGGAAAGTCCGCAACCGCGAGTCCAATGGCGGCGATAGGATCCAGCGCAACAGGATTAAAAACAGCACATAAACAGTTTCAAGAATCACAAAAGGTGTCAACTCTGAACTAAAAACAAAATATAAGCTCATTACACTATTTTGTTACCAAGCCATAAAATATAATGGAATGGTGATTAAGGAGATAAACAATGATGTGGATTTCCAAATGCTCGATGAACTTCATTTGACAGGAGCCAAACATTATGGGTGACGTCACACTCCCTTAGTCCACTTGTTTATACAGTCTATGGGTGGAACTATAATCTAATCTAATGCCGTGCTATGTCATACTGAGAAACAAGGAATATACTGCATACTACTCCCAAAGCAATTCCTCCATGTTGTTTCATTCACTTTTATTTAATCAAAGTGTGTTACATGTTTGGTGTTATTTTGCTGACACACAGGCTAAGAAACAAAGCAAGAATGTAATGTCAAGGCAGCGCTGCTCTTCAGTCGCCAACAAAAAAACAGTGTGTGAAATGTTCGATGTAAATGCAGATGTAGTTCAGAGTAAAACAAGAGTTGTCCATGTATATAAGATTGAAGAGCAGTTAGACAGACTCCTTTGAATAAGAAGGAGAAGTCTGAATGAGCAAAGATGGAGGAGCTCGAGGAACTGGGACAACTGCAGGAAGACAGGGACATGTGTCAAGTGTCAACTCTTCAAAATCATTTCGACATTGATTTGTATGAGAGAAAACGTGTAATATTGAATGTCGTGGCTGCTCTGGATCTTTAGGTCATTAAACTACAGCGCATTAAACAATTTCTAAATAAAATAATCATATATAATTACTTTACAGAAATTATTGAAGTGTTGTGTAACCCAGTAGAGAAAACGTGCCTTATTTCTCTCCTAATGTTATTGCACTCATTTTATTTTGAAAACTTTTATTTTTGTAAGGAAGTGTGATCCTCTCACTTGCGCTGTTGACTTCCTGTTTTATCAGTCACGTTGGGTGATAATGACCTTCTTATTTGCCGAAAGTAATTCAGTCCCACCTCCTTCAGATGTGATGTCAGGTTCACCTTAGTTTTTCGTTCTTTTACGCTTTGGACACACACGAGAGAGGCTGGTTGACGAACTGTTTAAATTGCTAAGCTAACAGATAGTTGGTGAGTGCACGTTGAATTATTTTGATGTAAATATGGTACAAAATTAGAATTCTAATTGGGAAATTGTTTATACTATTTTAAGTTGATTCCCTGAGTGAACCAGAGCGGCCGTGACAGTGTGCATGTTCACGCAAAACCATCATCTTGGTGAGTGACCATGTGCTAACGTTAATCGGTAATGCTAATCGTGAGTGGTAAACTACTGCTTAAGGATATGAAATGTATGTGTGCTTGTTTTATGGTATTTTAAAGCACCAGTTAAGTTGACAACAAATGTCACTGTACTTTTATTTAATTTCACCCCCATGCTTCACAGTAGGTATAGAGTTCTTTGGATGCAACTCAGCATTCTTTCTCCTCCAAACACAACAAGTTGAGTTTTTACCAAAACGTTCTGTTTTGGTTTCATCTGACCATGTGACATCCTCCCAATTCTCTTCTGGATCATCCAAATGCTCTCTAGCAAACTTCAGGCGGGCTAGGACATGTCCTGTCTTAAGCAGAGGGACACCTCTGACATTGCAGGATTTGAGTCCCTGGCAGTGCAGTGTGAGTTTATATGTGGTATATGAGCATTGACATGTGAATGGAAAAAGGGAAAAGAAATGCTGATCTGCTGCTAATGTCCTCCAGAAAACTGTAGCCCACTGCAATGCTGCTATATTTGTTAATGCACACAGTGGTGATCTTGTACGTTGCATTTGTGTGGCATTTGTTGATCGTAACAACCATTCACTGATTCTCACCAACAACAGTGAATCTTAAAGGGATCACAACTCAGACCTGTGGGAGTGTGGGTTTGTGATGGAAAAACACGTCTGTATGGAGAAGACATGCTACGCTGACATCAAATTTAAACTCGTCCTAGCTTGGTGTGTTAATTGTAGTTTTAATTGGGGGATTGGGTCTTTCAAAACATGCTGACAGGTGATAGGTGTTTTACAATAACTTTTTAATTTTTTTAAAATTTTTGATTAAATAAAAAAAAAAGTGTGATGGAGAGGGACAGAAACCCAAAAGGACTTATTCTTTCACATAACAGCATATCTTTATACATATTGTTTAAATAGAGGCATGCTTTTAGAGCTTTATAGAGGTATTTATAGAGGTGTATGTTGCCTTCTACTTAGGCCTACTTGCCTAGTGTTTGTGCACCTCCAGCTTCTATGGGGCACTATGGTTTGGATGTTTGGAGTGGAAACCCCAGGTATAAAGGGAGCAGGAAATTGGCACCAGCTGTTGGAAGGTGCAGAGGCATATGATTTTGACTACTGTATAGGTTATTGTTTAAACTGTATAACTGTAACTGTACTCCTGCTTCCTGCTGCTGTCAGACTGTACAATGAACACTGTTAACACTGAACATGTGTCGTTCAACCATACCTATGTGCAATACTCAAGTCAATTCACGGAGATGTTACATTAGAGTCTATTTTTAGTTTATTTTTTAAGTCTATTTTTTAAATTATTTAAAGCTATTTATCTATTATCTTGTTTTATTGCATGTACCATTTTCCTTCTGTTCTTTAACTGTGCGGTGCAATATTGAATTTCCCCACTGTGGAACTAATAAAGGCATATCTTATCTTATCGTATAGGTGTTTTGTAGATTGTAAGATTGTACACTTTCAACCAGTAGTGACAAAAGTAGACAACAACTTTGAATCCTGTGGCATCTGGTTGGCATGGAAACATCCGATGTGTTTGTGTTTGTGTGATGTTTACTTATGTAAAGACAGACAGCCAAAATACTCATTTACACAAACTGATCCATAGAGAACGTCCACACGACCCAAGCTTGTACGATAAACGCCAAAATGTCTGGAGAAAAACTGCCTTATCACCTGCAGGACTACTGTGTCCTAGACATGCTCGATGAAGGGGTTTTTGGACAGGTGCTGCACTGTCTCAAACCCACATCAGCAGAAACTGTTGCTGTGAAAGTCCTCAAGAAGGAGGGGCAGTATTCTCTGAAGAGAGAGTTGGCAATGCTCCACCGCGTCCAACAGCTGGACCCTGAAAAGTGCCACGTTGTCAAATTCATTGACACGTTTGTATGGAACGATAACACATGTATGGTGTTTGAAATGCTGGACTGCAGCTTGATCGACTTTTGTAAACGGCGTAAGAAAAGACCTAATCTGAGTGAGATCAGAGTGATAGCCCAACAGCTTCTGATGGCCTTTGAGGCACTCGGAGAGTTGGGTATTGTGCACACTGACCTGAAACCCGATAATGTAATGCTGATCAATTGCAAAAACCAACCTTTAAAAGTGAAGCTGATTGATTTTGGAGTTGCACACCTGAAGTCGGAGATGAAGCTGGGATCCTCTCATCAGAACATTTATTACCAGGCACCAGAGGTCAGCCTAGGGCTGCCTCTGACTGAAGCCCTGGACATGTGGTCCCTGGGCGTCGTCCTTGTAGTGCTCTACCTGGGCAAACTCCCTTTCTCCGGCTCCTCCCCCTACAACAAACTGAGGACCATCAGCTGTGTGGTGGGAGCTCCATCAGATGAGCTGCTGGACAGAGGAATATACACCAACAGGTACTATTCCAAGAAGGAGAACGGGTGGACATTTAAAACACCGGAGGAGTACTACAAAGACACACGGATGGCGCCAATTGACACAGCAGGCCAACTACAAGGATCTAATCTGGATGAAGCTATTCGGTCATACCCACCAGAAATCACTTTCCCTGAATTCCGGGACAGGATGGGGTTTCTGAACCTGCTGAGAAAACTCCTTCATGTGGGCTTCTCAAAGAGGATAACTCCAAGTGAAGCTCTACAACATGAGTTTATAACCCTGGAGTATTTTGAGGAGAACCATGATGAATATGTAAAACAGGCCAGAGTCCTTATGGGCCTGGTTCAGAGGAACACCTCCAGAGATCCTCAAAATCCCACCCCTGAAAAGGTCCCACAGGAGGTCAAGGAGATGCCTCCAACATCAAGAGAATGCAGCTCACTGTACACAAGATATATATCCAGAGAGTACGAGTGTATGGAGGTCGAGGAAGATGGTAAGATCTTCAATAAGCCACCACCAATCACCAAGCAAACAGGGCAGCCCAAGGAGGTCCAGGAGGAGGACCATCCAGAGGAGGTCCAGGAGGAGAAGGACCACCCAGAGAACTGCTGGACAGAAATTGATCACCGGATTGAGGGCATTTCTCCTGAGAATGCTGAAGAATTTGAGAGCCAGACAAGGGACTCATCTCCCCCCAGATGTATCCTGGAGGTTTTGGAGATTGAAAATGGTGCCAGGGAAGCACAGTCAAATCTCCCTGAGGGTCCTGATGACCCCAAAAGCCAAACGGAGATTGTGTCACTTCCCTGGAACAGTCCAGAGGAGGTGGTGAATGACATTGATGAGGAGCAAGAGAGCCCCAATTTACGTCATCGCTCCAGTGTCCAACGTATCCTTTCAGCGGCCAGGACCTTCTGGAGAAATGTGGCTGTTTCAACCAGAAAGTGGTATTCAAGATCTAGGATGAGGACGATCTTCAGACGTGAGAATCGCAGTTCTGCCTCTAGAGGGCACTAAGATACTTAATTTTGTTAAGTCAATAAAGTTTGTTGAAGCATTTTTTTTGTCCATCTTAAATTTTGGGGCAAATTCATCAAATTAAAAACAACATCACACATGTTTACATCACTGTACATCACTGCAATGTCTAAAACCAATTGTCATGAACAACACAACCACAAGTAAAAATTCTCCATCGTCATCCCTTATTATGATCCAGATTATTGTGATGACTGCCCTATAGTGTAAGTCTTCACGTATCCTTTTTTATCTTATGCATAATTAGGCCTGTCACGATAATTACAGTATCAACTTATGGTTCAATATATCTTGCTCAATATTTATCAAGTGTACAATTTCTTTGCAATATTGGGAAGGTTTTAACAAATTTCTATGTAAAATGACAGAATTTGAGCTGTAGAGGGTTAAATAAATACCTTTTATGGCTAATTATCGGTTCATTCTCTGTGTACATTATGTAAGTTTGGGCAACGCTGCAGCTTTTGTGGCAGAACTGGGGTTTTCTATATCAACATCATAACTCTGAAGCTGCCTCTGAGAACTCTGTGTACACCAAACTACCAGCCGGCGGGACCCGCTGTGGAGATGTGGAGGCCCATAACACCTTGCATTCTTCCTTACCGTATGCAACCATCTATTTTGCATTTGAATAATAAAAAAGCAAGTTAAATCTATTCTCTGAGTCTGTGTTGACGTAAATGATCACTTTAGCGCTACACAAAACATGGATTTAAGACATGGTATTTTTGAATCACATACAAAATGGCCAAATTGTTTCCTTTGTAAGAGCAGTTTCTAAATGATTATCAAAGAGGAAAATACAGTTGTTAGCTCCCTAGATCAAAGACAAGCTTTCAGAGAGATTATATATAATAACAAGCAGCCATTTTGTTTGAGGTAATGGTTGAGGTATTGACGAAATTGATAAAATAAAGTAAACAACATAACCCAACCTATATTGTGAAATTACAAGCAGAACCTTTCACTATATTTGAAGTCTTTGGTGTCATTTGGATCTGTGGGCTGCACTGGCTGGCCCTGTATATGTCATATTCACTTGTGATAGTAACTGTAGTAGTAGTAGTAGTAGAAGTAGAACTGATCATGTGCAACACTGTAACACAATCTAAATACTTTTCAATTATCTTTATTTATACAGGCAAAGCCCAATGGGAGCACTTAGACTTCATGGGCGCCCTGTTCAAGTACAAAACAGTACAAACAAAACTGCATAAATCCATTTAAATCATTAAAAACTAGAGCAGGTGTGAGTATAAAGTTTTATCACCAGATTATCAAAGTGCATTTGCACCAAAAATATCCAGTTTTCCATGTCCTTGAAATATATTCCTTTTTTGGGAAGCAAAATAACAAGAAGTTTTTTTCCCCCCATTTCAGTTCTATCATGAGATCTTGAGTTCCCATATCAAAGTTCATTAAATAAGTGAGATATTCCGGAAAGTCTATTGTCGTAGTCCCTTATAAACACATTTTATACAGTGTTGTTCTCTTCTGACAGATCATGATGGTCATCTGACTTTTTCATAGATTGTACAGGGATGGACCTGTTATGAAACGAAGTGAAAGAGTATACTAAAGGTATAAAGTAGAGGCTGAAGTCTGCATGTACATTATATCTCCATAATCCAGTACGGAAAGAAAGATTGCTTGAACAATTTCTTTTTTTTTTTTTTTTTTTATAATTTAATGGGATACAAGATTTCAATCAATGTACCATTCAGTGTATAAAGATTTGTAGCTCTCACATCAAAAATCATACCTTAGTTTTATTTGTATTCTATGATAATATAAGATTTTCGAGGGTATTTTGGACTTCATTAAAATTTTGCAGCAGTTTTCATCACTGGCACAATTCCCTGAAGTCACTTTTACCTGCCATATATTGTGTTCATATGCTGTAGTGTAAATAAACATATCCACTCATAATGGTGTTGTAGTCTTGTAGTTTTGGTCAATCTGAACAGTGTTACCTTAGATTTAAATCACTTTTAGCTATTATGTGTTATTGAGCTTAGCATTGGTGCACTGGAATTTCAAGTAAAGGTTCTCTTATTTAACAAAACAAATGGAAAAAATATGGTTTCTTAATTAATTTCAGTTTTCCATAACTAGCATTGATTTTGTTATCTCGTTGCTACTCCATCATCATATATTATCCCCTATTTTATATAATAATCCTGTGTACTTTCCTGATAATCAGTCGCTGCCTGGTTGTAATCTCACTGCACAGATGCTTGGACTGGCCCCCCCTTCCTCCGACACACGCACACACACACACACACACACACACACACCCACACACACACACACACACCCCTCCACCTCCACCCCACACCCCCATCCCACAGCCCTCATCAATGACCAGCGTGTGAGCTCGAGCAGAAGTGACAGTGGCCTTCTGTTCGGCTGCTCTCCTGGGTGGAGGATACAGCGAGGAAACCGGTGCGATGCCAGAGCAGCTGGACTAGGCACACTGAGGAGAATTGTGGCAAACCTGGCAACAAAGATGGAGAAGACACACCGGCTAATTGGAGCACAGCAATATCCGCCATCTTGGCTTGTGTCCTAAATAGCAGCTTTGATTGAGGTGAATGGGCTCATAAAGTGCTTCTGGTGAGGCTTGATAAGCTTAAATGTGTCTGGCCGACGTGGGGATCCTCTTGGCGTCCGACGGAGAATTTTGGCTTAGCTTTGGGCTTCCTGCAGCTGAGACTTTGGGACCAACGGGACAGACACCTGGAGGAGAAGGGGCTACACTGTGGTCCGTCAGCTGACAATAGTATGTGTGGTCGCATTGTGGGGCAAACTGGGTGGCTTGAGTCACATGGAAGCAAAAGAAAAACACAGCACTTGCCTGAGACCTAGAGTACACACGATACTTTATGAGAATGTGAATCTGGTCGCTGGTTTTATCTTCTCAAGTTCAGATGGGTGTGATTGACAGGTAGATTAGCCAAAAACAAATGTGGCTGCTTATGGAGAAAAATCAAGGAAAAATATCACAAAGGACTGAAAAACAGACTCGAATTTGATTTTGTTCAGAATGATAGATGACTAATGAGCTCCTTTGTTTCGCATGCGTCACTGAAATACACTAATCTGATTTCACAGTCCTGTCTGACTCCAGCTCGACGACTGAAGGAGTTTGGGGACCAGAGTCATGTCACTCTGTATAAAACATACAGAGAGATATCATTCTGGATTTGCTAACGTTGAAACTGTTCAGTCTGCTTCCTGCTTTTACAAAATAATAAAATGTAAATAAACAATATTTACATTTTCCCAAAAGTCTAAGGGGAAAATAAATGGGAATAATTATGCAGCTCCAAAACCAGAATTCTCCTCCCACTCAGGCCTGTATGTCAATCAAACATTTTTCACACTTTTTCCCATAACTCCTTTTGAATATAAAAACCTGGAAGACAATAATGAGCACAAACAGAATAACTTTAAATGCAAGGCTTTAAATCGTCTCTCTGTGTAAACGAATGCAGCGCGGTCTTTACGGAGATTACAGAAAATGCCTTGTTTGAGTTTGTTTTGAATAAAGACTAATCTGACTGTGATGTTTTCATCTAAAAATACAAGATTTAATTACACCGGCTCCGTTCTGATGCTGTCTATTACCGGCATCAAAAAGTAAATAATTTTCTCCTCAAAGTAAGTCATAAGACAACTGTGTAATCTGTTTAGTTTTATAGTTAAATTTGGAGAAACGGCAGAACAAATGCAACTGGTTTAGAAGCGACAAAAACATACACACCTTTGAGTAATATAACAGTTGACTTAGGTGTAATACTTATTGAATGACACTCAGAGGTAAATTCTATATTAATTAAACCATCTTCTCTAAAGGTATATTATGTAAATTTTCGGATGTCTGCCACCTTAGCCGCACAAAAACAGTAAATAACTTATCAGGGACTGCATCTTCTCCGACGTAACTTTCGCCCGTCCCTCATGACACGCTAATAAACTTGTCTGTAGATATATAATGAAAATCCTGATAGGAAATCGCCACAGAAATCTATTTGATATAATGACAAGTTTATTATATCTGTGCTGGATCTGCTCTTGTCCTTCACAGTGACGTATCACGTAAAACACATCAGACACATCGCCCAAAAGTAGAGCCACGAGCAAGTGAAAATGAGACAAAACAAAAGTCTTTGGAGAGCGTTTTAACAAAGGGGAAAAGGCCGACCGAGGAGCCAGAAGAGGAGACTACGACCTCCAAGAAAAAGAAAGCTAAATTTAACAGGCAATACCAGGAGTCCTACTTAAAATATGGGTTTGTCGCTCCCAATGAGTCTCCCGCACCGAGCCCGCTCTGTGTAATATGTGGGAAAAAGCGAACGGGGCAATGAAACCTTCAGAACTGCTTTGGCACGTGGAGAATAAGCACCATGGATTCTAAGATAAGCCTTTAGAGTTTGAAACGTGAACAAGAAGGAAAGAAGAAACAATGCACTGATGCAGAGATATGGTGAGTTGTATTTTTTATGCACTTAACTTATTTTTGCCATATTTATCTGGAACACATAGATGGCCGTTCCGTGAAAATAAAACCTACATTATTCCAGTCTGTGGTGCAAAAAATGTTGGGAACCCCTGGCTTAGAATATTCCAGAGTCAAGTTACAGCTAAGATCACTGAATAGGCAAGCCCATGGAGTAGACTGCATGTTTTATATTGTAGTAAACCTACAGTAATGTAAATGTTAAAAAGTCACTGTCTGGTGAAATGTAAAAGTTGGGGGGTGGAGGACAACCAGGTGGCAGAACGCTATGAAACTGAGTGGACTTTTAATTTAAAAGTGTCATGATCCCTGCTGATCCTGCCCCTTTTTGCACCTCCCCACTCCCTCCTGTGTCCGAGCCTGAAGCTGGATGGAGATTTTTGGCTCCTTCCGTGCACACCTGGGACTAATCACCAATCAACCACACCTGGGAAGGATAAGAGGAGCCAGGACCTGACACCCAGCACCAGATCGTCCGTGTATCTTTGTGGTACTCCTTGCTTGGCTTCGTTCTTGTTTTTGCGCTCTTTGGATTTTACTTACTGGATATTCTTGCTCCTCACCAGATCCCGCTCCCTGGACCTCCCGTTTCCGACCTTGCTCTTCCCCACCGGTACGGTCCGCCCTGTCTGAGACCCTGCTCCTCACGCTCTCACCTTGGACCACAGCACTCTCCCCAATTCAACATTTGATCTACCATCGTTTTGCACTTTTGTTATAAATAAACACTGTTAAACTATTCCCCCAGTTCGGTCTTTTTGGTCCCCCTTGCCTGTCGTTATGACACAAAGTAAACAGGCAGTGGACGATTCAGTCTAAGGCCTTGGTCAGGATTATGATGGTGGCAGCTGCATAACAATCTGAAAACATAATAACATCAGTGAAAGTAAAAGTGGGACATTCATTTGGTGCTATGTCTTATCACCAGCTGTCACTGCTGTATATGACTAGTCACTATGTTTGTCTTGCATTAAATAAACCAATAAAATAAAAATAATAAATGAATAAAATAAGATGAATGCCCTGCATCTTTTTTCTGGATGTATTTTAACAATAAGAACAATGTAAAAGATGAAAAGTGTGACATTCATTTGCTGTATCATCATGGATTTGCACATAAAGAAAACACATTTAGCCTTTTGAAATATAAATAACACTCTCACTGCTTTGTCTCCATGCAGATGCTTTGCTTTGAATGTTCCACAGTATGGCATTAAACTTATGTATTTCAGATAAGATGAGCTCCCTACATATTTTTTCTGGATGTGTTTTAGCAATAAAAACAATGTAAAAGATAAAACGTGCATGGCATTAAACTTACGTATCTCAAAGTTACAGGTAAGATCAGTGAAAAGGTGAGCCCGCTTAGAGTAGACTGCATGTTTCTTTTCTGGATGTGTGTTTTACCGGTGAAACTAATGTAAAAGGTAAAAAAAAAGAAGTGTGGTTTCATTTGCGATATATGGAGCTGCAAATAAAGATAAAACCGCTAACCCTTTTTAAACCTGAATAATATTGGCCTCTCTAATCTTGTAATCACAGCTGGTTTGCTTAGCTAACATCTTCCCTCATCGCTCACACTATCCCAACACAGCAGCATACATCAGCAAATACTGTCAGCTCTTGCATTTTTGAGCGCGGTGACGGCATGAGGTCTGCCCTGGACTCCATCCACACTAAAGACCGGCGAGTTGGCGCAGCATCGCAACAGCGCTGGCCAATTTGGTTCAGTAACTTCACAAGAGCTGTGAGTTACATTCTTATAGTGGGAGAAATGAGCAGCTCTGGTTCAAACACAGTGGTGCAAAGATGACGAGTCCCACAGAGAAGTCAAGGTGTTTAATGGAGTATTAGTGTTAGGAACTAGACAGGGACGCTAACTCTCACTCATCTTGTTTATACTCCGGCTAATTAACACTACACTGCGCTTTGTGTCAAGGTAGAGCGGTTCGTATAGTACTTCATATCCGCACCATATGGAAATCAATAAGACGATGTGAGCGTTTGTGTCTTGACATTTGTGGATTGGATCAGTGTCGTCAATAAGCAATAACACCGGAGTTAAATGTACATATTTTATCAACTGCCCTAATCCCAAATCGATATAGCAATCACGGCGCAATGAACGTGGAAGATTGAGTTTGGCCACAGGTAAAATATAGGAATCTTTCAATAATTACAATAGATTACTTTTATTTAGTGCTTCTAATTAAAGCGCTCCGCAGTCATCTCCCCCCGGCTGCCAATGGACTGGAGGCAAGGTTAGTGAAGTATGCAGAGTGCCAAAAGAGACAACAGCACGGAGTCAAACCATCAACGTAATCACACAAACCTCTATTCAGGCGACGTCACAACATTCTGTTATGGGCCAATAATATTTAATACGGACTTATTGTGCTTGTGTCTGCTCTGTAGTTATAATCTATGACACCCCTGGGTAGTTACGTTATAATTTGCACATTTTAAATCGCAATATTTATCTAAAACGACCCAATAAAAGAAACAACTCCATTCACTTCCGCTTTAGAAAACTGTGGTGCCCAATGGGAGCTGATGTTGCCATAAACTTGATCACAACAAAAAGCCGTGGAGCTGCAGATCACAGTAGAGTAACAGATTTTGCTTCATTTCAAGTGACGATGTGACTCTGCTGAATCCTATATGTATCACTGATTATGAAAATAAAATTGAAGAACAAAGTAAATACAGAACAGAACAGAACAGTGGTGGCGGTGAAATTGATCGGCAATATGGCGTCCTGAAAATACGTGTTTAAGGATCGCTCAAACATGCACGAATCACTTCCAAAACAACTCGGAGAGGGGTAAATGAGAAGGTGAAAAGTCAATTTTGCAGATTTGGTCTGCTTTAATACAGATGAAAAACAGCTAAAATTACTATTGCTAAAATCCAAGCTCTAGTGTCAGGTTCAACATATCAAAGTACAATGTAATCGATAGAGCTCTTTGCCCTCCATCTGGGAGTATGATTCCACATCATCATCAAGGATCATCACATCCTACAATCAGAAAATCATTTTACAACAAGCTTTGGCTATGACCTGGAAGTTTTTTAGCATTCAAAAGGTCATAACATACCAAAAAGAACTGTGTGCTGTGGGAACAACTAGAAAAACTCGTGTTTGTGCTTGTATCATCCAGCTATGACCTTGAGTTTACTGGTTAAAAAAATCTGTTTTGACAGCCCCAGTCAATAAAACCTCTCTATTCTCTGAAGGTAGACAAGCTCTCGGATTTTTTGTTGATTTAAAATAAAATGTGAAATATAAAATCTCCAAATCTCCAACTGGAATGCAATATTTAGAGCAACATTCTAAAGCTTGTTGCACGAAAGCCGTTCTGAGACAGATCTGGACAAGCGGGGCGTGTTCTCCGATGACCTTTACAGCGACCTTTAGCGCACCCTAAATGCCACTTTAAAAAGTCATTTATTGTGGTCGGCGCGGTCACAGAGGGATGTCAGGAGTGTGTGAAGAACTGTAGCCCAGCGCACATGTTCAAACTGAAAAACGCTGACAATTACCGAGGATGAGTTGAGACAGAGCTGCACTTTTCTTTCATTTGTCACAATTTACTGACAGCAAAAAGAGATGAAAATACAGCCATGTGAGAAGACATTCAACTGATGATTTAGATTAGATGGGACAAGAAAGACCATATACAAAACACTGTGACATATGAATATAAAAAGCAACAAATATATATCTGCCCTCTGTGTTGCAACATACTGCAGGGATTGTACTCGTGTATTGCTCAGTGACACAACACCTGCATGTTTAACAATACATGTACTTGTCTCCTATTTAAGTAATGAACTCAATGTATTCTGTGGTCATTCTAAGTTTGTGAGGAACATTTAGTGCAAACTGAATGTATCATTTTGATAAAAGGCTTGATACTCAATACCAGTTGTGGTTAAAACTAAGAGACATCAGACCTGAGCCGCCTGCACTGGCTCCTGTTTCATGTCTGTGCAGTTCAAAATGTTATTGATTCTACTTCAATGTCTGCATTCTATGGGTTCTCTTTATTTTGACGGAGTTATTGCCGCCCTATACTCCACCCAGAGCCAAAGCCTGACCCAGACCACAGAATAGCGCCCTCTACCTGTCAGACCCTTTTAGTCTTTAACACGGTTTAAGATTCGACTGAAAACCCACCTCTTCTCCCTGGCATTTAATATTGGCTTGAGAGGATATCTTGGTGTTTTATTGTACTTTTTCTTATTTATTTATTTTTTTTTCACTCTGGTTAGCTGAGGTTGTTTTAAGTGTGTTATATAAATGAACTTGAATTGAACTGAACGACAAGCACCGTTGGACAATATAATTATCCAAGAGGTGGGGACTTTTAAACTTGGACTCGACTCTGACTTGAGTCACTGTTTTGAGGATTTGAGACTTGACTTGATAAAATGAACAAAGACTTGTGAATGTCAGTGACTCGGGACTTGACTCGTACTTGAGCGCTGTGACATAAGACGACCTGATGCTCCTTTTTTTTTTTCTCCAGTTGATACTTTAGGGGCTTCATTTAACAGAAACAAACTGGAACATGTCCCTCCCAGTTTCTCTATTTGTTACTAAGGATAAAACAGTAACTGAAGTACTGTGATACCGTATGGTCAGATGTCTAATGATAATACTGGGGCTGTCACAGTGAATTGGGCCACAAGCCCCACTGCTTAAATCCATTGTTTTGTTGCAGCAACAGCCAAACCACAGGGGGAACTACATAGACCAGATGTAATTCTTTGGATTATGGCAGTAATGATTCGCACTAAGGTCTTGTCGAGGCATTAAAAAGGAAAAAGGAGCATATTGACAATTTTGTCCCTCCAAATATCGCCATAAATACTGTGACATTTGTGTATTGTCACATCCCTATTTGTTACCATGACTTTTTACAGGAGTACAATCTAGTTTTAAAAGCACATAAATTGCAAGAATACAAGCTACATTCGATACTTTGGTTCCAAGACTTGAAATGACTTGAAACTCAAAGCAGAGGACTTGGACTTGACTTGGACTTGTGGACCAATGACTCGGGACTTGACTTGGACTTGCCGGTCTGTGACTTGGGATTGGACTTGAACTTGAGGTCATAGGTCTTGGTCCCACCTCTGTCTTACACTAATTCTGATATAGATGAAGACGATTCTGACAGTATTCGGGAAAGGTCCAGTTTTGTCTAAACACAATTTCAACGACTTATCACAGCCAATCCTACTAATCCCACTAATCCAAACCCATTTCTGCTCCAATAAATATTTTGTGTCATTTATTATTTATGAATTTTCTGCAGTTGGTTGCTTTCTTAGATAGAACAACTTATGTCCGTTTTAAAAATAGTTATTAAAAAGCTCTTGCGGTCCCCTGAGCCATTTAGAGCCATTTCTTCTCCCTCTACATCATCACTGCCCCCCTCCATGTGGCGCCCCCGTGCTGTCGAGTGATTAATTGCAGCCTGACCGGTCCCCTCTGCTCACAGGAGGGCGTGGGGCTGATGGAGAACAGGTCTGTGTAAGGTGTAGTGGCTTCATACAGATTACAGCTGTGCAGCGGGACTACCCACTGCCACCTCACGCACATTTGTCTCCTTCAGGTATCCTTACGCTGCCACAGGGACTATTTGTCACAGAGGAGAGCGGGCGACTGCTGAGGACTTCTTTAAAAAACATGTGCAAGTGGACTTCACACGCTGATTTATGGAGAGAGCATGAGGGCCGTTTAGAGCTCTTCGTTTTAGGTTTTTCTGTTGCTGTTTTTTATTTTTTTCAGAACAGAACATCAATACACTGGAAATGCACTAAAATACAAGATTATTCTTTTTGTTTGTCAAAGATTTTATGGAGTTATGCAGGAGGTTGTGTTTTCATTTGTTACTATGTTTTGTATCATTTGGGGTTTTGAGAAAAAAATCAATGCAATTTCTTTCGGGAAAAATAGATAATTTCAGAACCAAAAACATGTGAACCACAGCACATGAGCCGAATGCAACCAGTATGTGATTAAAAGAGCAGTCGACCATGTACCAAATACATATTGGCTTATTGACCAAATACTTTTCTCATGGAATAAATGGCTGAATGATGCTGACATATCCTCTTGTTTTGTACTCATGTTTCCGTAGTACTCATGCAGTACTTTGTGGTAACACTTTAACCTGCTCATATGTCGATAACACATTTTGGATTGTCTAGGCCACAATACAAATTTTTAAAAGAAGAACAGCAAACAAGAACAGCAACAATGCAAAAATGTTCAACATGGAATATTTTTTTAGGAGTTTAGAATGTTCACAATTTATTTATCTATTTATGTACTTATTTATTTATTGTAAAGGCATATGTCTTCCTTCCCTTCTTAGCAGCACTTCAATTGAGTCACATTGTTCCAAGATTCAGTTTTTTTTCACTCAGGACAAATGTTGCTCTGTTCAGGCACTTAATACATAGTTTTTGCAAATCGTTATTCAAATGTTCTATCAAAATTATTCAAACGTAGAACGAATATCCTCATATGTGGTAATGTGGTACAAGTAACGTAGATAATTCTAGTATGTGGTGGATAATTCTTTGCTTTTACACTCATCAGGTCCCAATCAGCCCACATAACAAAGAGATATTAATAAAGTCATGCAAAAGCTCGGGTCTCAGGAGACTATCCCAAACTCCTCAGCCTAACCTCTTAATTACATCAATACAAAACGTGTAGTGTATATGTAATGTTATTGTTAGTGATGGGACTTTCAGCTCATTCATGGGATCCGAATCTTTCAAAGAGCCATTCAAAAGACTGGCGCTTTTCCCATTTTTTTACATGACAGAAGCCAACGTGAGAACTCATTTTATCTACAAACTAATCACAGAGAGACGACAAAGACTCAGATGTGTTTAAAACGGTTCAAACTGAGCGTGGGAGTGCGTTTACCCTTTGGAATCATGCACAATCTACATAAAACGTTACAATAATAATGATAATTCAAAAACTGTTATCACGATGCCAGATATGCTTTTTGTGTCGCTTGTGCTGATTCTTCATCACGAGTTACTGTGAAGCGGAACCCGTCTTTTTCCAAGTTGTGTAATTGTTGTTTTAAGTGTCACATGTTGACAACACATTTGAAAGCTTTGAACAAATGAAACAGACGAATCATGAATAAACATTTTCAGCTCAGATTTGGCATAACTCAACACACTGTGATGTAAGAAGCAATATTCTTTTTAATTTATGCACAGGAACACAAGCAAACATGTAAAAAGAGTTAGTTGCAACTGAACCATAGAAGAAGTCATTATCCACTTTGAACAGAAAGCGTTTGACAAGATGGCGGACTGCGGGCGTTTACTTAAGGGCAGGTGCTCCAGTTTTGCTTCACACGGCTGTACAAGAAATGCCATAAATGTCCCGTCAAAAGAATAAAAGATAACACTATCAAAATTCATAGTTTTTTTCCTTTACAAAAAATATAAAAGTATGACGACAAAGACAGGAGATGGTGCTGATGAATCCTCGTCAAATACACGTTTTTAAACTTCTAATTTCTCTTTAACACTGGAGACTTTGAATACATGTTTACAAAAAATAGACATAGATTTTAAAGTAACATTTCTGTACAAAAAATATGAAACTTTAAAAGCGTTAATGGCTGCTGTAGCTCAACGAAAACATGGGCAAACCGGCTTCGTAGTATCTACATCCTAGAACTTGGACCAATCCAGAGATCGCTGGAGCGGTGAAAGTTGAACGCTTTTACCACGGACTTGCAATTTGACGTTTCCAAAATGGTGGAGCCTAGCGTTAGCCCAGTGACCCGGATAACGCGGATTTGAAAGTCCGTCAAAATCTGGAATGCGATCAATCATGCAAAACGAAACCAAAACAGCAGAGGAAAGAGATCGGATGAAGTCATGCACGGGGAGTGTCGTGGTGAGTTCTCTCTTGTTACAAATACAAGTCTGTTTAAGAGGCTGCGCAGGGAAAGGTAAAAGGAATCCATGTTTTCTTCTTCTTTCTATCCTCACCAACGAAAGACATATCCAGTTTTGGAAAAGTTTTTTTTTTTTTGTGTACCCCAAGGCACCTGTGAAAAAGTGGGCTTTCCCTTTTAGTTGGCAACATCGTCCTGTCAATTTGTCCTCATCATTAAAGAGCTGCCATATTGTCTCGATAAGGGACAGTCCCGTGTATGAATCTCAATACAAAGCACAAACAATATGCATGGTGAAAATGGGGGTGGTTGCCAGATATGGAGTCAGGGAGTCAGCTTAATAGTCATCGTAGGTGTTGAGGTCAGTGAAGTATGCGTTGGTATATGTTTTTCCTGCAAGCTGTGGGTTGAAGTATTTGTTTCGTTCCTCCAAGAGCAGATTGTTTTTGTTGAAGGCCTGTGGATGGAAAGAAGAAAAAAATATATTAATCTTTATGTATTGTGTCATGACAAGGTTAACCAAAACATAAAAAGTGGAGGAAAGGTGCAACACAAATCAATGAATGTCCATTTGGTGTGCAAAGCTGCGATATCCGTTTATAACACAAGGCCAACGCATTTGCAAACAGGAGGGAGAAACGATAAGACAGCGCTGGAGCATTCGGAGTCCGCGTGTCCACTTCTGTCATTGCTAATAGCTAGCATCAGCAGATTTTATGACCCTCACATAGTTATTCCTCCAGGACAAATGTTGACCATAAAAATCTATCAAAAAGAGCCACTTTGGAGTTGAACAATAAGCTGGAGCCATAGGGGGGTCTTTTCAGGGAGCGCACACACACATAGACTGGGCACACAACGCAAAGCTAAATCCAACTACAGCTATTTGGCGAATGGTCCCACGTCTGCTGCGGTGCGCCAGTCCCCCGAGGCGGCGCGAGTGAACGCCTGATGAGGCTGCGTTTGAGCCTGATGGATATTTGCAACACTGATGAACAAAAACTCAGACAGACTCAATTGAAAAAGACTGAGGACGCGCAAAGTAAAACGGTGTTGTAAAGTAGTTTGTCTAAATGAGTTTAGTTTAGTTTGTAGACGTTCTGCTAATTTCCATCTGCAGTTCCTCAGTTCATTTCTGTTAATATTTAAAGGGCCCGTATTATGTTATTTTCTGATGTTATTACGTTGTTTCCTCATCACAAACAGACCTGGAGTTGCGTTTTGTTTCAGTGACACATGTTTAACACACAAACCCTGCACATTTAGACTGAGCTCTTCTCTCAAACAGAAAACACCCCGTTCCACCTTGTGATGTCATCATGTGGTAATACAGGAAGTGCTCCACTGTGTTTTTAAACTCCATACACCTTCACTAGAATCATTTGGATGATTTCAGCCTTGGAATTGTCAATCTCCACTGAACAAAAGGTTAGATGTAGCTGATAACTAGAAAGCTACCACTTCATGACATCATAAGGTG
The DNA here is from genome assembly GCF_009829125.3 of Periophthalmus magnuspinnatus. NCBI lineage: Eukaryota > Metazoa > Chordata > Actinopteri > Gobiiformes > Gobiidae > Periophthalmus > Periophthalmus magnuspinnatus. The sequence goes on along the minus strand of NC_047145.1, from coordinate 18,231,627 downwards.
GAACAGAGCATTATGAGCTTTGGAGATGTAGACAGACTAGTAATAAAGGGTTACTCAAACATGTGTGAATGAAACAAAAGGAGGTAACAACATTATAACATGGATTAAATCTCACAAGAGTCAATTTTGAGTAATATGGGACTTTTAATGTTCAGAGCTTTTTAAAGGTGCACTATGTAACTTTTGCTACGAGGAGTCTGCTACCTGCTTACGTCTAAGGAGATGTTTCTGAATATCCTTTCTTACTGTGCGCATGATTGCCATTCCACAGAACAGCTTGTTTCCATGGAGATAGATATGATTATTGCCATATAGTGAAATATTCCAGGTAAAGCCATACATTGTGTAACCATTGTTTTTCAGAAAGGTTACATAGTGCACCTTTACATTTGATGGAAGTAAATCATAGCACATTATTCAGAAAAAGGGCATTTAATGTTTTTTTCTGAATCTGCCGAGTTGAGGACTGAACCGTGACAGTTTTGGAAATATGCGTAGGGAATTTAACATGAAAAGGGCAAAACGAGGTCGTGGAAATTGACAAACTTTTTTACTTTAATGTGGATTTATGAAGGAGGGATGTTTATTGCTTGGGAAAAGAAGAAACTATTTTAACATGAGACACGTCAGTCACAACAATCAAACTTTTTAGCATAAATAATAAAAAAATTAAATAAAATTAAATCAATAAATCAATCAATAAAAATAAAAAAAATAAATAAAAGCATGTCGTTTTCATTATGGTTGTGATTATTGCACTGGAAAACACACACAAAAAAAAAAACATAAAACAAAAAAAAACAAAAAACAAACGAACATGTGCCTGGAGGAAGGCCACAGGCTTGTTACCATTGAAATGTTGTTCCTTTGGCTATAATCACGCACAGTATGGAATAAATGTATCTCTATGGAGAATGTTCCAAAGTTTCATTTTAACTTTATATTTCCATGGATGCAAGTGATGTGCCACCTCCAGAAAGTTACAGACTGTACCTTTAATTAGCCAAAGCATGAATAAAGCCAGACTTCTTAATAAGTGAAGGAAAGCGTAGTAACTCTGGATTTATTTCTATCAGACTGATCGTAACACTTCAGTCTTGTGTTGCCCTCGTCCAAACCTATTTGTGTTTCTGCCTTTAACAAAAACATCCCAACTTTGTCACATATGATTGTGTTTTCCATCACTTTTGAAACAGCGACCTCACTAACAGACGCCTTTTCTCTCCTCACACACACACAGGGCTGGTGATAAACAGGGCCCGGCCTCGGAGGTGCTGTGCTTCTTGGCAGGTGGCCCCATGGCTGCTTTGGAACAGCTGTGGTACGGCTCTGACTCCACGGCTCGCCTCTTTCTAATTGGCTGAAAAATGATTGCTCTTGCTTTTTTGCACAGCACTAAACATAAGTTATTTAAATGATCAGGTGCTGTTAGTGATAGAGTAGTAACAGGGGGCATCATTAAAATAGATTTGTTTCCACGAATCTGATCAGGTAGAGTCGCTAACGGGCACAACAGTTTTTGGTCAAATTAGTCTCAGGGATTGAACCGTGGCAAAATGATCCCTTATTGGTGATATTGGTTTAGCAGTTAGTGTATACGGGCTATATACTGCCACTTCACAATAAAGATTTCTCAAAAACTATAGTGTTATGGAGTGGCAAATTGAAAGTGCATTGTTTTTTCCAAAGCAGTGAGCAATCTATGATCTTGCTAATGAGAAAAAGTATAAAAATAAGTCATGAAAAACGAAATAAAACCCAAAAAAGATGAGCCGACCACACCAGCAGTCACTCAGTTACAGTCACTCCCACGTGGTTCAAAGTCTGTTATTTCTACACAGTAAATCAATGTAAAGTTGTTTTTATCAGTCTGTTTATGTCAAAATAACTTTATAATTTTGAACGTTTGATTAGAGGAATCGTATTAGACACTGTAAACTAAAGAAACACTTTACAAATTTCAGTTTTGTTTGGATCTGGTGTCAATTATCAGGAATAATCGCCACATTTTTCTATATTTTATCTATAATCGTAACACTAAAACTTAACATTATGACTGATTTATCACTGACGGTTGTGCACAGCGGTAGCCAGATAGTTCCAATCAGAGCGACCATTTCCACCGTAATCTAATCCCTATGAGGTTTTTGCTGACAGCACATTAAACACTTAACAAATGCAGAGAAAACTTCACCGGAGGACTCTTCTGTGTTTACCAAGATACGTCTTTGTGTGTCAATGCTAATGCTAATTTCAGAGCCTAATAAATATTTACATAACGCCACTGACCGAAATACTGTATGGCTAAAAATAACTGGGTTGTCCTTACAGCAAATTTAATTCTGTTGAAGATAGAAGTTAGTAAACACACAGAGAGAGAGAGAGTCCTTGGGTGAAGTTTTCCTACGTTTAACATTTTGTCAGTGACATCCACCTGCAGCTCCCTGTCCGCTGCCTGATCCGTCAGACTTTATTGATTTCACGCAACTTTGCAAAAACCTCATGGACTAGAGTGACCAGATTTTCAAATTCAAAAACTGGGACACACTCTGGTTGGGACGGTTGGTGTAAATAAAATAGTGAAAAGAGCTGACCATTCTCTTGTGGGTTTTTATATGATCTAAGGAACTTCTGTTGGTGCTTCTTATAACTTTTTGTCCAGTTGACAGATTTGAATTTCTTTTATTTTTTGTCTTTTGGTCGCTTTCAAGCACCGTTTTCCGTTTTTAGCTACACAAATGACAATATATTCTGCGCTTTACTGTTGGCATGTATCAAATTCATCAAAAATATGCGCTGGGACAGGGGACAGAGGGCTCAAAACTGGGACTATCCCGGGTAAATGAGGACGTCTGGTCACGCTATCATAGACATTATATTGGCTGATTGATACTAGCTGGCTACAGTTGTGCACAGAACCAATTACACACAGATCAAATTTTACAAACACATAAACTAAACCACATTGGCATCTGTTTCCCACATCTTTCTCAAACCAAAAGGGCCATTTCTTTCTAGAGAAGTTTAGGCTTAAATATATGTTCACAGTCCCGTTACGCAAAAACTCCCAGGTCTCCCACACGTCCTGAGAACCTCTTTGCGAACTTCTCAGACTGACTCAACAAGTAAAAACGTGTCATATCCATATACAAATTATATGTCATTTTGGAAAGGAAAATTATAATGATGCACAAACATTTCTAGGGGATTTTTCCGAAAGTGGCTTTGAATAAGAATAGGACCGTCAGGCGAAGCGAAAAACATGGAAATAACATGCAAATCAATGTCAAAAGAGGGTGTACACTGCATTCACACAAGCAGGAAAAATGAAAGGATGTGAGGATGAGAGGGGGAAAAAAAGGATAGGAGACTCCGACCTGGCGCACACAGCAAGTGCCCCCGGAAGTGAAGGAGCACGTTGGAGAGAGAAGAGGAAGAGGAGGAGGAGAAGAAGATGAAGAAGAAGAGGAGGAGGGGAGGTGTCGCGGAGGTCAAAGTTCAGAAGGGGGTTAGTAGAAAATCTCCAAGCCGCGCATGGACACCCCCATGTTAGAAGAGAGAGGCTGGTGCAAGGCTGGGTCATCCAACGGCAACAGAACCGAGACGTCCGGCTGCGGAGAGGAGCGACATTACAAGCTCACAGTGAAGCAACAACAACATCAGGCTGTGGATCTACCATTAAACATGCTACTATTCTGTTTAAAGGGCCCATATGACGCCATTTTCTGATGCGTTTTAATGTTTCCTCATCAAAAACAGACCTTGAATTGTGTTTTGTTTCATTCACACATGTTTGAAAACTGAAAAAAACTACCACTTCATGACATCACAAGGTGGAACAGAGCATTGTGAGCTTTGGAAACTCAAACATGTGTGAATGAATCGACTCCAGGTGTGTTTCTGATGAGGTGCCATTCATCAAAAATCATTGTAACGTGGCTTAAAGCTCAAAAGAGTCAATTCTGTGTAATATAGGACCTTTAAATGTCACTAAATATACAATTTCTACAGCAATATTAAGAGTAAATGTAATTATTAGCAGTCCCTGGAACCCAACAGTCCCTCCCCCTGTGAAAATACATTTGTTTTTCATATACAATTATTACCAGTCTTAAGAGTTTAAAGACACAGCTATGTGGTAACTAATGTTCATAACGCAATTCAATTCCAAACACAAATTTAAAACTTACACTGTTTAAAAATAAAAATATAGGTCGGTCATTAGTCACGACATAGCTGATGAGCCCCAAGCAAGTTTTAAAACTTTTTAACAGCCAATGTGAAGTCAAAGTGTGAGTCAATGTTGAACTCCATGGAGCTAATCTGTCAATACCTATAGACAGTTGGACTATTGAGGCTAAATGTCCCAGAAAAACTTTTACAAATCCTACTCCTACTGCATTTATCTGTAAATCTATGTATTCATTATTATCTGATTGGTTCCACTATTAAATATTTGAGGTTAGATGTTATTACTTAGTCCTTACTATTTATTTTTGACTTGAAGTTCAAATCTAGAGCCAACTTTAGTACAACTTTGCATGTGATTATAAATTTCTTGACTGTTCATGCACTAGGTAACTTTTCCAAAACAAAGTCTAAGCCAGGACTAAACCAGGTCTAAGCCAGAAGTAAATCAGGTCTAAATCAGGTCTAAACCAGGACTAAACTAGGTCTAAACCAGGTCTAAATCAGATCTAAATCAGGACTAAACCAGGTCTAAATCAGGTCTAAACAAGGTCTAAACCAGGACTAAACCAGGTCTAAACCAGAACTAAAACCAGGTCTAAACCAGATCTAAACCAAGAAGAAACCAGGTCTACACCAGGGCTAAAACAGGGATAAAACAGGACTACACCAGGTATAACCCAAGATTAAACTAGATCTAAACCAGGTCTAAACCAGGAGTAAACCAGTTCTAAACCAGATCTCTGGAAATGCTACTGCTGTCGCTGGAATGTCCCACATACAGCAAAAACATCTCCATGCCAACTAAGTGGTAAAACCCCCACTAGAAAAGTTACATAATGCAGCTTGAAATAAACTGCACACAGCAATGGCTCTATCAGAGAAAACTGCAAAATTTAAAAGAGAGTGAAGAATAGTTGGCACAATAACATTTATGATTTAAGCTTTTGGATATATTTTCAAAAGCAGCGTAATAAAGAGCCAGACTCAACAACACAGAGTGATGTCGTGAGCTATAATGTACTTTTATATAATCACGCCGCTCCTTTTTCACTCTCTTCCTTTTTCATATTTCCATGTGTCTAAAGCCATATCTTTGTCGATTTGCAACCCAACTAACACAATTAGACTCACAGCTCCTGACTCTAATTGCATGACAGATGGATGCCGCCAGCACCTTTATTTCCCAGTGAAATTACATCTGCAGACGTTTGCTTTGAGCGAGGACCTGTTTTTAAATACTAAGCAACCACCATTTTTGGAAGTGGTTTTGCAAAGATACACTCAGGTATACAGTCAATTTATGTGGGATCACAAAGGCTATTATTCATAATTATGGAACTACTGTATAATGTATAGCTGAGTAATCCAATTTGTGTGGGGAAATCTCAACGGGTTTTGCGTTACATGGTTTTGGCGTTTATTAAGAAAAATAAGCCTATAGACTGTATGTAGATGAATCCTTTGGCTAATTCACGCAGCAAATTGACTAAGGTAATGTAAATACGTGGACTTGTTTGTAGTTGTTGTTGTCCCAAGTCACATATAATCATGAAATTACTATGCAAATTACTGACACCGGTTTCTATCAAAACAAAATACTGCTGCGTTGGCCTCACTTCAAATGTTGTCTTTACTTACATAACATAACAGTGCAACTTGTGACAGAAGGATGCACAAAAAACATTGAAAACATTTTATTTTGTTAATGGGACTTAGGTGTCAAGAGCGTTTAGGTGTCAAGAGCACTTTAGTATAGTTTAGCGCAGTTATTTAGCAAGTATTTTCTTATATATGAGCTTAGGGTTGAATAAAATATAAAAAAACAACAGTACCGGTATTTCAGTAGTATTTATGGTTGGATTGTTGAAGCTTGGAACGGCGGAGCGGCAGTGGCTCAGTGGTTAGAGCACCGGTCCCACAACCTGAAGGTCAGAGGGTCGCTTCCCGCTTGGACCAAGTTTTATTATTGTGTCCATAGGCAAGACACTTCATTTATATTATCTAGTATGAAAGTAGTGTGTGACAATTGGTGGTGGAAGGGGCTTATGGCGTTGATCGGCAGGCTTGCTTTTGTCAGTTTACGGTCTCGTGAATGAATAATGCATCATAAAGTGCATTGGGTGTCAATAAAGGCGCTTATTCCTCTTTATTAAATAGAATAATAAACATTGATAGTGGAATTATTTGCGTCAGAGTAGAGTTACTGGTCTATTCTTCCAATACTAAAAGGTCTAAGCCAGGTCTAAGCCAGGTCTAAGCCAGGTCTAAACCAGGTCTAAACCAGGTCTAAACCAGGTCTAAACCAAGTCTAAACCAGGTCTAAACCAGGTCTAAACCAGGTCTAAACCAAGTCTAAACCAGGTCTAAACCAGGTCTAAACCAAGTCTAAACAAGGTCTAAACTAGGAATAACCCAGGTCTAAACCAGGACTAAACCAAGTCTAAACAAGGTCTAAACCAGGTCTAAACCAAGTCTAAACCAGGTCTAAACCAAGTCTAAACCAAGTCTAAACCAAGTCTAAACCAAGTCTAAACCAGGTCTAAACCAAGTCTAAACAAGGTCTAAACAAGGTCTAAACAAGGTCTAAACCAGGTCTAAACCAGGTCTAAACCAGGTCTAAACCAGGTCTAAACCAGGTCTAAACCAGGTCTAAACCAGGTCTAAACCAAGTCTAAACCAGGTCTAAACCAGGTCTAAACCAGGTCTAAACCAAGTCTAAACAAGGTCTAAACTAGGAATAACCCAGGTCTAAACCAGGACTAAACCAAGTCTAAACAAGGTCTAAACCAGGTCTAAACCAAGTCTAAACCAGGTCTAAACCAAGTCTAAACCAAGTCTAAACCAAGTCTAAACCAAGTCTAAACCAGGTCTAAACCAAGTCTAAACAAGGTCTAAACAAGGTCTAAACAAGGTCTAAACCAGGTCTAAACCAGGTCTAAACCAGGTCTAAACCAGGTCTAAACCAGGTCTAAACCAGGTCTAAACCAGGTCTAAACCAAGTCTAAACCAGGTCTAAACCAGGTCTAAACCAAGTCTAAACCAGGTCTAAACCAGGTCTAAACCAAGTCTAAACAAGGTCTAAACTAGGAATAACCCAGGTCTAAACCAAGACTAAACCAAGTCTAAACAAGGTCTAAACAAGGTCTAAACCAAGTCTAAACCAAGTCTAAACCAAGTCTAAACCAAGTCTAAACAAGGTCTAAACCAGGTCTAAACCAGGTCTAAACCAAGTCTAAACAAGGTCTAAGATAGGAATAACCCAGGTCTAAACCAGGACTAAACCAAGTCTAAACCAGGTCTAAACAAGGTCTAAACCAAGTCTAAACCAGGTCTAAACCAAGTCTAAACCAAGTCTAAACCAAGTCTAAACCAAGTCTAAACCAGGACTAAACCAAGTCTAAACCAGGTCTAAACCAGGTCTAAACCAGGTCTAAACCAAGTCTAAACCAAGTCTAAACCAAGTCTAAACCAAGTCTAAACCAGGTCTAAACCAAGTCTAAACCAAGTCTAAACCAAGTCTAAACCAGGTCTAAACCAGGTCTAAACCAGGTCTAAACCAGGTCTCTGGAGATGTCCATAGGCAAGACACTTCATCTGTATTACCTGGTGTAAAAGTGATGTGTTGTTGGTGTGAGGGGCCAATAACGTAGATCAGCAGCCTTGGTTTTGTCAATTTATGGTCTAGCGAATGAATAATGCATCGTAAAGTGCATTGGTTGTCATGAAAGGCACTTATTCTTATTATTAAATCGAATAATAAACATTAACAGTGAAATTATTTGTGTCCAAGTAGTGTTGCTGGTCTATTCTTCCAATACTAACCTTTTCTGCGTTTCTGAGTCTTATTTATAGCATTTGTTACTATGGAATCAACTCTATTTTGGCGAAAAATGTTGAATCTGGAATATTAACCATCTCTACTCATTGTGCACTAAAGGTTCCTCTATAATTCGTTAAAAAAAAGGCCAGTTTTATCCCACCGTTGGCTGTTTTCACTTCATTAAGATGCAATTTTAACCACCGTTTCTCACTAAATGGAACTGGCACGAGCGATCCCTGTCGTCACGCCAACAGATAAACGTTAGCGTAGCATCGGTTAAGAGCGAGCACGAACAGTGGCACTAGACGCAGTAAGAACATGCTGTTATTTGTTGAACAGCTCAACCGTGTTGAAGCTTAAGAGCAGGTGTGTGAGTCAGCGTCGTGCAGGTTAGTCTTTTTACACAAATCAGAAACAATCATGAGGTTTCTTGGGAAAAACATTTATCCAATATACTGAAATGGTGGCATGTTCGGGTGTAATCAGAGGTTCAGAGGTTTGTGTTTGGAAATGATACGTTTTGAAAATAATGGTTTATATGTGATTGCGCTAAAATACCTTTGTACTTGAGGCTGAACTAGAACAATTTCCCGGTTTCTAACGCGGCATCGCACACAAAAAAGAATCCCCCTTAATATTCTTCAATAAAAACAATATGCTATCGTATTACTTCTAACAAATGGATGTAGACACAGCCTGAATCTATGCAGGCAGGAGTCGGAGCGCTAACTTTAGCATTAGCTCAATGCAAACCACCAGTTATCTCCGCCTTGTTAAACATCATGTCTCGCTTCGTCAACTTTTATCTGCACTTTACTTTGATTGCCCTTTTTCCGACCCTAAAAACAAGATGTGCTAAAGTGTGAGCCTGCAGTTTAAAATCCTTCATAATTACAGCCTTTAGAACACCTACGTATATGTCTAGTTTTTCCATAGACTATTCCCGTTATAATTTACACTATGATTAAAGGATAATGTCCTCCAGCCTATGAATAAAATGATAAGCCTTACTGTAATTTGCATAAAGTTAAAATGAGCATAATTTTACTGGAATCATAACTGTAATATTACTTATATACATATGATCTGCACTATGTCACTTTCCTGGTGGAGGGTTCACCACCTGCTCATCTCTATTGAGATGTCATTGCTTTGCCTGGAATGTTACACAGTATGGCATTAAACTGAACTATCTCCAGGTGACTCCAGCAGGTTTAGTTCAGATCTGTGGAGAGGAGAGCCTACTCACAGTAACAATGCATGTTTTTAAATCAACTGGCTCTGTGCAACGGCAACCTCACTGTTAGCGTCACAACTTCCTGTCATTTTATCTCTCTAACGTTTTTGCAGAGTCACGTTAAAATCAATAAATATTTAAAGATCAGGAAGTGGACAGGGAACTGCAGGTGGATATCACTGAGAAGATGTTAAAAACTATGCAAATAAAACAAATATTTCAGCAGAGGACACTTCGGTGCTTAGAAAGAGAGATGTTTGTGTCTCAATGCTAATGCTAATGCTAACTTTGAGGCTTAATAAATATTAACACAATGCCACAAACTGAAGTATTCTACATATAAAACTAATTGTGCAGTCTTTATTTTAATTAATTTGAATTTTCATAGGTGGTTTATTTTATGTTTCACGATTTAAATAAAAGTGACTGTTAGCTTGGAGACACAGTGAGCTAGCTAGGGTGCCGCTGTGCACAGAGCCTATAGAAAGCGGTAATTAAGTAAACGCAAGATTAGTAAATTTAATGCCAAACTGTTGAACATTCCAGGCAAATAAATCACCTCTCCATGGAGATGAGAAGCTGGCAGGCACTCCAACAGAAATGTTACATAGTGTATCTTTAATTCATTTGATGTTTTGTTGTAATGATTGATCAGAATTATTTCGGTTCTCAATTATTTCTCATAGAACTAAATGCAGACATTGTATTATTAAGAGTTTCTTGATCTTCCTCACAAACTTCAAACAGAAATCAAATGTCACCTGACCTTAATGGCTTCCACTGTGTCGTATTTGTCCAGTTTGTTGATGTGGTTGGTGATACTGGTGTTGAGGGGGGCTGCGGAGATGGGGTGTATGACTGTTGCATCATGGGATTGTTGTTGATAACGCTGACAGTAGGAATACACCAGCAGAGTAACCAAGCACCCCAGTATTGAGCTGCTCAGCCCCACGGCGATCATGTGGAAGAGGTTGAAATCTGAAAGAAAATAAAAGCAAGATTAAGCGTCTATGGAAGCAGCGGGCTGAGGGAGTGCGACGTCACCCGTAGCGTTCGGCTCCAGTCAAATGACGCTCATCGAGGCTAGCGGTTGTTGGAGCTAAGTGCCTTATTTGTAATTCCAGCTGCGAGTATCATAGCAACCAAAGAGCCAATCCGGAGCGAGGCTGGTTTAGCAGGGCGTGGGCTCTTAGCAACTGTCAATCAAACCTGTTGCTAACGCTAGCAGGAACAACCTCAGGGATAGAAAGCGCCTGATTTGTCTCTTATTAATGTTCATATCTTGATTTTTGGACATATTAGTGAAATAAACCAGCACCAGGATCATGTAGAACGAGTCAAAACGAACATTTTAAGACCAAAATATGAGCCTGATAGCAGCATTTATGGAAAGAGGGGAGACAGTTTTCCAACGTAAAGTGAATTGGAGCCAGAGTCGATGAAGCCAGACCCGTGCCCATGCTCATTTCCTATTTGAAACATGTACAGTCTATGATTCAGTTATATAAAGAATGATTACCGATGAACAGCTGATGACTGACAGTACCAGCACGACAAATGAAACAATAAAACACATAAGCCACTTCTCAAAACAATTAGCAATCTATTCATTAATATAATTTGACTTCTCAGATTACAACAACACAATTATAAACGATCTGCTTTAGTTTGCGCTGCCGACAAAGACTCGAGCAGATAAATCCATACGATGTATTTTTACACTTGCATAGATTTAATTAAAGGGAATGAGTAAAACCGTCTGCTGAGTTACAGGCTAATGAAGTTTTTCAACAAAAGCGCTATTCTCAGTTGGTTTGGCTTTAATTTCGCCTTAAAAAAAGTAAATCCAATGATGGGATGTGTGAGGCATCTTTAAGTCGCAGAGCTCCCTGCCAGACTTCTAATAAGAGAAGTAATAATGTCCAGCGCCTGTGGAAAATACTAAAGCCCGACCCCCATCCCCCCCAAAGCAGCATGCAGATTACCGCAGTGGCCCTGGCTCCAAAGTGGCTGTGTTCACACCAAGAGCAGAAGTGGGAGATGTCAGACTCTTTTACACGGACTTCAGGCTTGTATAGATCGGGGGTAGGATGTCGTGATTAATCGGGGAATCAATGGACGTAATTCAAGTCAGAAAATAGGAACTAAAAACGTGATGATTTTGAAAGCGTACACTTTTCCAATTCAAACTTATCTCCTCAAAAAACACATTCATCACTCACAAAAGTTGGGGAAATAGCATAGAGAAATGATAATAATAAACAACGTGCATGAAAGTAAATGGAAGATTTAGTTGGAGCGTGATAACAAATGTAAATAATACAAGTTCGCATTAGAAATAGGTTTTAAACTGGATGTGCTTCCCGACAAAACATTTCGATTCATTTATTAAAAGGACAGCGGATTGTGAACCAGCGTGACTATGTCTGAACATTAAGAGAATCAGTTCGAGACAAATTTGTCCCATTGATATGAAGGGAGCCATGAATCTCCTTTTTACCAGTACATTCGTAGCATTGTTAATTTTATATTTGCTATAACTCTGTATTGGATTTTCACAAGAACCCTGCTGTACTTTGCTGTTTTGCTTTATATCGTACAAAATAGCTTGGTATAAAACTCAAACTTTACCTTCATTTGGGAAACTTTTACAACCTAATTTATCAGCTCCTAACAGCTTTCTTATTGCGGACACTGCCTGTAAAAACATCAGGTAGTTTCAGCCTCTATAAGTCCTTTTATTACCTCCACAGCGGCGTTCCTCCTGGCTCGAGTGTGCAATTGAGACTTCTGCAAAAGAAAGACAAAAACACCAGAATTAGGATATAATTTGCATGATCAACTCCTCAAAATTGTATAAAACAGAGCAAAACAAACTAATATAACATTTTGATGATGAATATTTAAGTTCGCTATGTGACTTTTCTTGTGAAGGGTCCTCCACCTGCTGCTTTGCTTGAAATGTTCCACGGAATGGCATTAAAGAAGACCGATAGTGCTTGGGTCTGCTGTATAGCTATAATCTATGATACACGTGGATCATTGTTATAATTTGGATATTTTAAATCACAATATTCATCTAAAACAACCTGATAAAACAGACAAGTTCGCTGAGAAAACTGTGGTGACCAATGAGAGCTGGAAACGTCATGACAACAAAGAGCCGGCTCCTCCCATGCATAGCGAGTAGCTGATATTCTTTCATTTGTAAATAACTATGCAACGCTGTCAAATCCTATGCTTATCACCGATTATAAAAGTAAAATTGAAGAACGAAGTAAAGTGGGCGTGTACCAGTGGCAGTGAAAACAGGAGTTGATCGGCAATATGGCGTCTTGGAAATAAGTGCTTAAATATTACTCAAACATGCACAAATCACTCCAAATACAACTTCGGGTGAGTAAATGTTGAGGGGAAACAACTATAACATGGGTTGACACTCTAGAACAGGGGCGTCAAACTCATTTTCACTGAGGGCCACATCAGCAAAATAGGGGCCAGACGTGACTGTGTGGCAGGATAAATGTCACTAAATGTAATGAAATGTCATGTAAAATAAATGTAAATACTTTATAACTTGTTAAATAACTTTTTCTGTGATAAACTGACATTTTTAAAAGTGTGTATTGGGTCAGGGCTCACCTGCTCACAGACTGTCAGCACTGCTTCAAAAACAGCCATTTACAGCCTTTTAATTATTGGACAATTTTGTTGTTTTTTTAAGGCTAACCTTTGCATACTTATCTCCGTGTTTGGTGGAAAAACATGGCCGTAGATTGTACCGACCCCACCTCATAACACAAAAAACATACAGGTTTTTCTCCTTAAAGCACAAACTTGTACTCGACTTCACCTTTCTTGAAACTGCCCTCCTTCCTCTTCCTGAACATTTTAGGATGATTATTTGCAAATATTTTTCAGTGCCACTTGTTGGGAAAATCTCATTAGTTTATTGTCAGTGCACACGTTAAAGCAGTACAGACTTATTTTAAAATGGTAGTCATGCCTTTTTATTTACCTTCTCGCGGGCCACATAAAATGAAGTGGTGGGCCACATTTGGCCCCCGGGCCTTGAGTTTGACACATGTGCTCTGCATAATAGGCCTGCTTTAAACTGATCTATTGCTTTACCTGCCATTAAACTTACCTATCTCCATGGAGACGAGACGTTTGCCGTAATGGATTTTTCACGTTTTTAGCAATATAAAACTATGATTAATGTTTAATATCATGCTGTGGAACAATCCAGGCAACGCAATAACATCTCCATACAGACAAGCAGGTGGTAGAAGCAAAAAAAGTTACATATTACACCTTTAAAAGAAAAGAGAACAAAAGAAAACTTGAATGTCTAATCTTAGCCGTGGCACCTGGAGTAGTTTATGAAAAGTATCAACTCTCATTACAGCAAATGGAGTGCAAGACTTTCCTAATGAACCATAATAGACTGGCGGTCCCATTAAAACAGACAGATGATAAGGGATAGGGGGCAAATGGCTAATTCGACACACAGTATTATAACCCTGCTAATTAATACAGAAAGGCTTCAGATAGAACTTTCAATCAAATGTTTACATGGCGTGGCAATGAATTATACCAGTGAGTGTGAGACTATAGTCGTTAATGTGGGGAGATATGTTTAATAGTCACAGTGTACGCAGTAATGAGGCTCATCTCTGAAAGCACTAAGGTTGGCATAGTGATCTTTATGAAGTAGAAATCAATGCACATGGAATCTCACATTACACGCTCTCAATAGGAAGATGCCAGTCTGCAGATACTAGCAATACTAATTATGTGAGTTAAGCTTTTAGGGCATCTGATCTCTTACATTAAGCAAACCATGTAATTTCACTCCAGTTATAATTGAATTCAACGTCTCCAGCTTGACTATTTGTGCAGTTTTAAATGTCTCAGGTTATAAAAAAAAATGTTTTCCACTTATTAAAATGCGGGTAACCTTCAGCGTTTTCTTGTCAAATGTTAAAAGTTCAATGGAAAATAATGTCAGTGTAAAATTCAATAGTATGAATCTATATGAGACATGTGAAGGCCAGAGCACAAATGAGAGATCGGATGATTTATTTATGTCGGAATATGTAATTTCGCTTGGTTAAGGCAAAATGGAAGTAAGAAAAAAACAACCGAATGATGATTATACAGGGTCCTTAAAGTGTCTAATTACAAAAGCAGTTGATAAGATATATTAATTAGATTTGTTCTATTGTACTCAGTGCTGATAAAAGTTTTTAATCACATTGCATTTTTGTATTTGGGGCATCGTGTTGATTAAAGATGCATCGTTTTGAATTAACCTCAAAGAAATGGCTAATCCTCAAGAAAAGCACAAGCTGTATTATGGTTTATTGAAACAAAATTGGATATGCAGACCCAACGAAACAAATATACGGGATATTACTGAACTAAAGCAAAATATAACAGATGTGATTGTAACCATTGATGAGGCTATGCTACACGAAAAATGGCAAAAAATCCAGCACCATCTTGATGTTCTTTATGCGACTAATGTTGCCCATACAGAGGTGTATTAAATGCGGTAAAAAAGACTTTGGAAACCACTGAGTACAATAGAACAAGTGTGATTAATATATCTTATCAATTGCCTTCGTAATACATTTTTGAAATTGTAAAGAGACTTTATGGACACTCTGTATAACATCAACAACATGTAATACAATGTAATATAATTTCTGCCTGTCTAATGTTGTGTTGAATGTTAACAACTAAAATCACATCTCTCGGGTTTATCTCTGCGGACACGGCCGATAATGGTGATACTTATAGACAGTGTAGGACGCTGTACGCTCAGGCGAAGACTCGTATGCTTCTTGTACTGATGAGGTAAAGCTGATATTGTTTAAATCACATTTCACTCCGCTGTACACCGCCCACCTCCGGACTAATTACAAAAGAGCCAGTGCGCAAAGGCTGCGGGTGGCCTTTAATGAGGGTTTGCGTGTGCTCTTGAGGAGGCTGAAATGTACTTTACAAGCTATACTAAGAACTTTAACAGGTCCTATATTACACAAAATGAGTTCTTGTGAGCTTTAAGTCATGTTATAATGTAGTTACCTCCTCAACATGCCTTGACTTGTGTTTTGCTTCTTTCACACGCGTTTAAGTAACCTTTTATTATTAGTCTGTACATCTCCAAAGCTCTGTTCCACCTTGTGATGTCATGAAGTGGTAGTTTTCAAGTTAACAGCTACGTTTCACTTTTAGTTCAGTAAACATTGACAATTCCAGGGCTGAACTTTTCCAAATGATTCCAGTGAAGGTGTATGGAGTTTAAAAACACAGTGGAGCTCTTCCTGTATTACCGCATGACGTCACGAGGTGGAACAGAGCGTTTTCTGTTTGGGAGAAGATTTCAGCCTAAATATGCAGGCCCTTTAATGTAGAGTTTTATTTGCATGCAGAATAAGTCCGACAATGAAACACTAATGCCACTCAACCCCACTCCAACATGTGAAAACACTGGTGTGGTTGTCTTTTTAAAATGTAAATGATTAAATGAGTCCGGAATAAAGTTGAATTGAATAGAATATGGAAAAAAGTACATTTATTAGCGTTGAACAAGTTCAGCGTGTGGATTACAAAACCATAAAAAGACGGGTTCTACCAATTTACAGTGTTGTACTCCTGGCCAATACTTCAGCTGAATCATGGGCTCTTGTAAAAACACTGCGTAAATCTGTTACGTAAACGCAACTTCCTGTGGAGCCTTGTCATTTTATTAAACTTAAATGTCTTTACAAGTCTCATCCTTGCTGTTTATTATGAAAACAATTAATCCACTCTTTTATTATTGCCATAAAAGCATCTTAATGAGATAACACAGGCCTAATTGACCTAGTGCAGCGGCAGCATCAAGGTACAATTTCTCCCCAGTGAATAAAATACTTTTAACAGGCCCATTATGAAGATATAATAACCCAGACAAGATAAAAAGGTGCAAAATGCGCTGCCCTCGTTTGTCCCTTCCGGCTCTGCGTCGTAATCCCCAGCTTCCCCAGAGATATGAACTCTTCTGAACCTTATACGTCACCTTTGACCCAACACGGACCCCTGTGAGATATCAATAATAGGTTTGGTTTTTCGTTTGCCTTTAGGAAATGAACAGGACTCGCGCTGTGGACATGCCGTTGTCTGCTAGAGTTATTCAAATTAAAGGAACGGTACATGTTTATATACTGTAAAAGCAGCTCTTATGGTCAGAATGAGGGGTCTGTGTGCTGTCTACATGTAAATATAGAGCGTTTCATCCTCCGCGAACCAGGAAGTGAACTGTTGTAGCTTGCAAGTTAGCATTAACGTGAAGATAAAACACCGCTAGCTTCTGAAAGTTGGGAAAAGCACTTATAAAGTCATCATGGTGAATACATAGGATGCTAGGAATGCATAGGAAAGTGAGGGACAACTACAAAACAAACTACTTCTGTTTTTCTTGTTGTTACCTGGTATGAAATTTGAATCAGAGGAGCAGGGCCTCGTCTCGCTGCTGTTCCCGGAGCATTGGTTTCCTGTAGGGAAGAGGACGTCGCAGTGCCGCAGTCGGACTTGCGCTCCGTTGGAATCACAAGGGGACCAATCGGACCAACTGGACCAGCTCTCTGTAACCGTAACAACAGCGCATCACATAAACTGTTATCGAAATAAAGGTTTGGATTAACGTAAGCCCTCAGCTCCATATTACACACATGAGGGTCCTTTAAGGTAGAAAAATATGAAATAAGCCGAACACCTGTGATGGAACGGCCTCGAGATGCTTTTTAATAAACTATGTGTCTGCAGCTGGAGGTAAGAAATATCATAAAACTAGTTCCCATACTGCACCAATAAGATAAAAATAAGCAAAGATGTAATGGTGTTTACATTAGAAAAATATGAAGGGTCACTGAGGGGGGAGAACAGAGACTTGTTTCATATACTTGGGTCTGTTTGATGTTGTTATGACTACACTGGGTTTAATACATCACATTAGCGGTTGATGTTTATGAGGCATTATACATATTGCATAGGCTCCCTCAGGTCAAACTTATATTCACATCTTCACATCACATATTTATTTTTAAAGGAGAAAAATCCAATAAACCAACAGTTCAGTTCAAGTTGAGCATCACAACAAGAACACACAGCGAAGCATCCTGGAAGTGTTATAGATTCTTAAGCCTATTGTTTTTCGTAGCATTTTAACACTTTGCATTTCAAAAGTGCACTTTCCACCACCCGTTTGTCTGCATGAAGAGCTGTTGTTCTGACTTAGATGTTTCATAATATGGCATTAGGCTTTTCATTTATTTCATGTATCTTTATTTACACACGGAGAGCCCAATAAGAGTACTCCCCCGTTTAAATACTGAAAAATACATGTTATAATGTTGTTACCTCATCACAAACATACCCAGAGATGTGTTTTGTTTCATTCACACATGTTTGAGTAAACCTCTATTACCTCCAAAGCTCAAAAAGCTTTGCTCCACCTTGTGATGTCATGAAGCGGTACATTTTACTTTTTAGTTCAGTAAAGATGGGAAATTCCAGGGCTGAAATCATCCAAATGATTCTAGTGAAGGATATTACTTAACACCAGATCATGTTCCAGGTCAGATCTGTGGATGTTTCCAAGGAGATAAAATAAGTTTGATGCCATATTGTGGGACATTATAGGCAAAGCAGTGAAATCTCCATGGAGACAAGCAGATGGCGAACTCTCAGCCAAAATAGTTACATAATGCACTTTTAATTATCTAATTAAAATCACCATAATAAAAATATATACATGGAGTTTTTGCCAAACACATTACTAAAATAAATGTTTAGCATTGTACCATATTCTGAGTCACTAATTTTAGTTTATTTTTAAGTCTATTTTTTAAATTATAATAAGCTATTTATCTGTTATCTTGTTTTATTGCATGTACCATTTTCCTTCTGTTCTTTAACTGTATGGTGCAATACTGGAATTTCCCCACTGTGGGACTAATAAAGGCATATCTTATCTTATCTTAATGTAAGACTGTGATAGAAATGTTGAATATAGATTTTACTGTCTCCTTCCCACCTGCACCCACTGGTTTAGCACGGAGAGGCACTTAAC
Organism: Periophthalmus magnuspinnatus; assembly: GCF_009829125.3. NCBI lineage: Eukaryota > Metazoa > Chordata > Actinopteri > Gobiiformes > Gobiidae > Periophthalmus > Periophthalmus magnuspinnatus. The sequence continues at coordinate 18,213,258 of NC_047145.1, read as the reverse complement.
AACGCTGTCAATCAAACCTATTGCTAAGGCTAGAGGGCGCAACCTCGGAGAAAGGAGGTTCCCGATTTGTCTGCTATTAATGTTCATATCTTGATTTATGGACACAATAGTGAAATAAAAATACCAGGATCATGTAAAGGTGGTTAACACGAACATTTTAATACTAAAAATACAAGTCTGACAGCAGTAGTAACAGACAGAGGGGCGATGATTTTTCAATAGAAAGTAAATTTGGAGCCACACATGGCCATGCTCACTTCCTATTTAGAACATGTCGGCTAGCAGGTTAGTTACGTCCATTTATGGATAAGGTCTGTGTTTGTAACCACATACTTTGTTTCATTATTCAAATACAAATACAACACACCTGCAGAGTTGTGCGGTCAGTGCTATAATGTGACAGTTGGGGAGTTACCTGGGCAGCCCTGGGTGTTGCACAGGGCCTCCTCCGTGTGCAGACCCAGACAGATGTCGCCCCCGTGGGCCGGAGGGGGGTTACTGCACGTCCTGGTCCTCATGTAGTGACCTCCGCCGCACGTCACCGAGCACTTGGACCATGACGACCAGCACGACCAGCTGCCATCCACTGAAACACACAGCAAGTCAATCAGTTACCACGGCAACAGAACAATAAGGTAAAGCAATGGAGGTGTTTATCAAAAGTGGGTCTAAACTGGGACTGAACCTGAACTAAACCCGGACAAAACCGGGACTGCACATAAACTAAATATGGGACTAAATCTGAAGTAAACCTGGAGTAAACACAGACTAAACCTGGGACTAAACCTGGAACTAAATTTGGACAAAACCTGAATTGAACCTGGACTGAACCTGGACTAAATCTGGGACTAAACCTGAATTTAAAACCTGGACTAAACCTCAATTTAAAACCTGGATTAAACACAGACTAAACCTGGGATTAAATCTGGACTAGTTCTGAACAGCACATGAACTAAACCAGGACTAAACTTGGATTAAACCTCGGACTAAACCTTTGGCTAAACCTGGACTAAATCTGGATTGAACCTAAACTAAATCCAGACTAAACCTGGTCTAAAAACACAGACTAAAACTGGACTAAACCTGGATTGAACCTGGACTGAATTTGGACCTAATCGGGACTAAATCTGGACTAAACCGGAAAACTGGAAAAAAACAGGTCCAACTCAACTCCACATCAGGCCTAAACTGGGCTCAAACCAGAGCCAAGTGTGACGGCCCCTATAAGCATGAATAATTAGACTAATGTTAATGTTTTATGAAAATACTGCATATGATTCTTCCTCCACTTTTACTCTCTCCATTTTACACAGCAGATATGAATGAAAAAATGTGTGTTGTTCTAAATTCATTATTCATTAAGAGCACCAAGAGCTGTCAGTTTTGTTATGATTTGTTGTGATTTTGTGTAATATATTTTGGTAGCTAACCACGTTTCAATTGCAAATAAAAAAAACATTTAATCTTTTTTATTGTATAGGCCTACTTTTTAATTATATTTCCCAGATGATTTTGTGATTTGCTACCGTTTATTAATTTATCAAATAAGTAAAGTTTGGAATCCATCTAAACTGTTTACAAACGAACCCCAGAAATCTTGCATATTTATTTGAATAATTAACACGAAAGAAGAAAAATGGTGTTTACTGTTCCCCAAAACTCCAGCCATGTTTAGATTTACGTCTCAGGTCATTAAAAAGCCAATTTCCTCTGTAGACGATGTGATTGGAAGTCATTAGAAGCCATTTCAAACAATGAATTTGTCCACTTTCTGTGTGGAGTATGTGAGCCTGTCTCTGCCTTCTGGCCCTCCCCTCCTGTTCCACTGGCTTCTTATTAATAAAGATAAATGAAGCATACAATCCCTGTTATTGTTCTCTCTGTATTGTCGCCAAGCGGTGAGCACTTATACTAGCAAACACAACTCAAACTGAGAGGTAAATAAACTATGGGCCATGCAGGATCTTTGAACGTGAAAAAGTGCAAGAAGTGAGTGTGACGTCACCCGTAGCGTTCGGCTCCAGTCAAATGAAGCTCATCGAGGCTAGCAGTTATAGGGCGAATTTGGAGCCAAGTGCCACATTTGGAATTCGGACCACAAGTATCATAAGAACCAAAGAGTTAATCCGGAGCGAGCCTCTTGAAAGTAATAAGTAGTAGTAAGTAGTTCCTTCCAACCCACACACACTGGTTTAGCAGGGAGCGGGCCCTTAGCAACGCTGTCAATCAAACCTGTTGCTAACGCTAGCAGGAGTGACCTCAGGGAAAGGAGGAACTTAATTTGTCTGTTATTAATGTCCATTTCTTGATTTAGAGACACAATAGTGAAATAAAAACACCAGGATCATGTAGAGCGGGTTAATAAGAACATTTTAAGACCAAAATGATGAGCATGACAGCAGCAGTTACACAGAGAGGGGCAACAGTTTTCTGAGATAAAGTGAATTGGAGCCAGAGTCGATGAAGCTGGAAACGTGCCCATGATCACTTCCTATTTGGACCGCGATGGCATTTATATGTACAGTCTCTGGTGAAAACGTAAGTATCCTTTTCTTATAATCTGGCTTAACTCTACCTTCTTTGTGGCACAGAAATCCCGCTCTAAGCTACCTGTGGATTGTTTTTAAAGACCAGTGGAATGGCTAGCAGCTGTGTGCAGGTAACCGAGGCAGCAGATATTTCGTGTCATCAGGTCTAATTTCTCCATCTCAGCCTGACAACACAGTCGATATCATGACGGATCATCTCATTTCGGAAAAAAAAAATAAAAAAATCTTGGTTTGTTTCCAAAGCAGAGGCGGGTGGGCTTAATCTTCTCTTTGTTTTGCCTTTTTATCTGCACACAGGATGCTGCGATGAATGCGTCCCAAATATTTCCTCTTTGTCTGTGGGGTGCTAATTGAGAATGCATCAGTATTCACTGTTCATCAGGTTTCATCTGCGTCTTTGGGGTATATGAAAGCTTCCATTGTTAAAAGAAATAACATCCCCCAATGTGGGACTAAACTTAGACTGAAACTGGACTAAACCTGGACTGAATATGGGCTAAACCTGGACTAAACCTGGACTAAACCTGGACTGAAACTGGACTAAACCTGGACTAAACCTGGACTAAATCTGGACTGAACATGAACTAAACCTGGATTAAATCTGGACTGAACCTGGATTAAACACAGACTAAACCTGGATTTAACCTGGGACTAAACCTGGACTAAATTTGGACTAAATCTGGACTGAACATGAACTAAACCTGGACTAAATCTGGACTGAACATGAACTAAACCTGGACTAAACCTGGACTAAATCTGGACTGAACATGAACTAAACCTGGATTAAATCTGGATTGAACCTGGATTAAACACAGACTAAACCTGGATTTAACCTGGGACTAAACCTGGACTAAATTTGGACTAAATCTGGACTGAACATGAACTAAACCTGGACTAAACCTGGACTAAACAGAGACCAAACCTGGGACTAAATCTGGACTAAATTTGTACTAGACATGAACTAAACCTGGTCTAAATCTGAACTAAACCTGGACAAAAGTCACATCAAATGTCCAAATCAACTCCACATCAAGACTAAATTGGGCTCAAACCAGAGCCAAGTGTGACGGCCCCTATAAGCATGAATAATTAGACTGGTGTTAATGTTTCATGAAAATACTGCATATGATTCTTCCTCCACTTTTACTCTCTCCATTTTACACAGCAAATATGAATGGAAAAATGTGTTTTTTCACACACAACACGAACTTGTCACATACAGTTGTAAATATGACTGGTCACTATGTTTGTCTGTTTTGCATAAAAAAACAAAACAAAGTGTGCCGCATGTATAAATGAGAACAGAATTGTTTGCTTATAGAAAATCCACAACACCTCCCCACAGATCTGACCTCTAACTTGCCCTTGTGGCGTCCCGTCTTATATTTATGGAGACAGATATGTTTAATTCCATACTACTTTGGAAATTAAACTGATCTAGCATCATGAAGATAAACCATGGAAACTGTTTTTATCTTTCAAACATCTGTACCCATTTTGACTTTTGAGCAATTTTTGGTTTACTTTGTTTTATTGCATCACAGTATTTTAAGGTAACTTCAGATTGTCATATTTTTTTTTGTCAGAGCCAGTAGCCTATTAACTTGTCAAATCCCAGCAGCCTCGTCTCACTGCGTCATATGTCATTGTTAAGTCCCTGTTCTTTTTGGACCACTTGTGACAGCTTTGGAGAGATCCTCTGACCTAAACATCTTGCCCTCCTAATTTACCCCCTGTCAAATGGGCTCAAATCCTCACCTTCAAAAACATGCCTTCAGACGCATTACCGTTGGAAAGGTTCACTCATCAAATGTACCGCAACCTCTAACAGTTGCCATGACGATTGCAATTTATGGTTCACCTGTTGAGGTCATGATGTTTTGCAGGATCAGTTTATGGTTTGTAATATTGAACTTAAAGGTCCTATATTATGCAAAACTGACTGTTGTGCGCGTTAGGCCATGTTATAATGTTGTTACCTCCTCAAAAACATACCTGAAGTTGTGTTTTGTTTCATTCACGCATGTTTTAGTAACCCTCCGTCTACATCTCCAAAATTCAAATGCTCTGCTCCACCTTGTGATGTCATGAAGTGGAAGTTTTCAAGTTAACGCCTACGTTTTACCTTTAGTTCAGTTGAGATGGGCAATTCCAGGGCTGAAATCATCCAAATGATTCTAGTGAAGGCATATGGAGTTTAATAAGACAGTCGGGCACTTCCTGTATTACCACATGATGACATCACAAGGTGGAACAGAGTGTTTTCTGTTTAAGAGAAGAACTCAGATAAATATGCAGGGTTTGTGTGAGTGTTTTTGATGAGGAAACAGCATTATAACACATCAGAAAACTGTGTAATATTGGCCCTTTAAAGCATAAATAAATTAATAATGCATCGTAACACATTCTAGGTATAATTTCCTTAAAGGGAGTGAGTCAAGATGGTGGAGAAAAAGCCCGTCGGAAGCTTTTAGTTAATTGAGTCTTCGTTCATGGTTGATAAAGACTGAGGCTATTAGCTGTTACATTACTAAAAGGTATGTGTGCCGTGCTCCCAGTGAACTTATTGAAAGCAAGTAAAAACAGCGTTCACGGATCGTCATTCCGATTCACAAAGGCTACCTGCACTGGCCTAAATGTGATGAGGTAATCTGATAATGGGTTCATGTCGGGCCATTTCCACAGAGTCAATATGAGAGCAAAATCAGATTAGTAACAGGGTCGAAAATGGCCGTAATAGGATAATTGCATAGTGTCTTTCCAATCTTCTATTTGAGATTGACACAGTTAAACTTCTGCCATTTGTCCTGGGATTATAATACTGATAACATTGGACTTTTTTTGAGCTGGTGTATTTTTACAGGTTTCGAACAGCGACAAAAATTTTGCCTGGGATCCAGAGTACACACTTCGTTAATACTTTACGAAGATGTGAGTCTGGTCATCAGTGAATCTCCCAGTTTCAAATAAGTGTGATTGACAGATGGATTAGCCAATCAGGGACAGGCGTGGTCCATCCTTATTGGAAAAAAATAAAGGAAAAAATAACACGGGGGCTGAAAAACATCACGGATTTCAATGAGAAGCACTAAATTCTGTTAATCTGAGGTGAGATAAATTGGATTTTATTTGGAAACCATAGGTGACCAGTGAGCCTTTGTTTCACATGTGTCACCGAAAAAAATTGATCTGATTGGACGATAACGTTTGACCGGGCCTGAGACGTAACGGTTGACAGACTGATATCAATCTGTATGAAAAAATACAAAGATATATCACTCTGGATTTGCCACAAAGATTACTATGGCATGTCACTGAATTACATGTTTGGAAAAGTAAAAATATTCCATGTTCCAGCCCAAGATAAATTTTCCTCAAGGACGGTAAAGTCACTTCTGATTCTGATAATATCACACTTCAAAGTCTAAACATGTACTGTACTTGGATTCAATACTCGAGAAATAAATGTTTGGTAGTAACTGAACACACAAATACAAGAATATCTGTTCAGAATACAAATTATGAGTAACAGTATTCCTATGCAGTTACTTTTTCACTTGATGATATTCAGAGTAGTCACTTTTCTAAAATCAAAGGAGTACACAGCAGTACTTTATCACACAAGGCTTCAAACTGCACAGTATTACCGAGAAAAAATGTGGTGAGGCATGTGTGTTTTTAATTCCCTCTTCATGATAAATAACTGCAGAACAAACAGGAAAACAGACATAAAGCAGTTTTAATCCTATGTTGTGTCTTTACCTATAATTTAAATGCAACTCGAAATAAAAGTAAAAATAAAGAGTACTCTAATTAGCCCATGTATTGGAATCATAGACTGCATACATAAATGGACATAGCTAAACTGCTAGCCGCCATGTTCCACAAAGGAAGTGAGCACGGGCGCACTTCTGGCTCCATCGACTCTGGCTCCAATTCACTTTCTATTGAAAAACTTTGGCCCCTCTCTGTGAAACTGCTGCTGTCAGACTCGACATTTTGGTCTTAAAATGTTCGTATTAACTCGCGCTACAGGATCCTGGTATTTTTATTTCGCTATTGTGTCCGTGAAGTTGCTCATGCATTAGAAACAGGTTTGATTGACAGTGGTACTAAGAGTCCACTCTGTACTAAACCTTCATTTGACTGGAGTCGAACGCTATGGGCAACGTCACACTCCCTTGGTTCACTTCTTTACACAGTCTATGATTGAAGTATGTAACAATATTCTGTAACTAAACACATTTTCAAAGTATTTTTCCCATCACTGAGTATAATATAAATAATACAAACACTGTTGCCATTTACAATTTAAGGAAACTAAAATTTTACTACACAGCAAATGAAATTAAAACTACTTATATTTTCATTGTGTACTCTGCAGTCACATTGCATTGTACTTTTCAATTTGAATCCAATTACTGAAATAAATGAACTTTACCAGGACGCATATATTTGATGAAGTAACAAAAGCCAGTAACTTAATTTGATCCAATAATTTGCAGAGAAACAAAGTAATCTGACACTGGATCCGTGCCAAAAAGCGACGTTCTCATTTGACCCGAGCACTTCCTGCTTTTCTCCTGGGCCTGTTTTTAATAATCACCTCGCTAGTGGTGGACAGCAGGTGCCTCATGCCAAACCCGGCGCTGGATTTCCATTTAGACAGCTTACTTCACCCGTTCTTTTAATTAAAACGCTGCGTTGCGACGTCTTGGGCTCAGAGGAGAGCTCAAAAACGCATTGTCTCAGGGCTTTTCACAACACGGCACGCGCTCCCGACGCTGGCAGCATAATTACACACAGATGTAATTACAATAGTGAATGCGCCTGGGGTGGTCTGTTTGATTCCTAGTGTAAATTGGGGTCTTCGTCAAACCTCTTATGCACAACTGATTTCTTTTGTTGGCCCTGATCTGTTCCTCCTGTGTGGGGATGCTGCTTATTGACACATAGGCTTGAATAATAACAAAATGCCAACAGTTGTGATTGTAATGAGGATTCAGATGTTTCTAAGTGTCCGTGTTGTCCAGATCTACAGCCAGTCTTTGTCAGGGAAAGTATATTTTGTTTGGAGCAAAGATTAAAAGTCTGTTTTGCTTATAAAATCGAATAAAAAATCATGAAAAAGTAACAATATGAGCACCTGTGGATATGCATGTGCGTCAGAGTCAATGGTGGAAAAAGTATTCAATTTTGTTACTTAAGTAAAAGAACAGATTCCAAAGCATAAAAATATTCAAGTAAAAGCATAAGTAACACATGAAATATCTACTCAAGTAAAAGTATTAAAGTACCAGTTTAAAAATGTACTTAAAGAGTCAAAAGTAAAAGTATTTCATGTAGATTTTGAGATCTAATAAAGCTTCAAATGTTGTGATGTTTATAAAGATTTGTGCTGAATTTTGTTCAACAGAAACAATTGTGATAGTTTTTGTGGCTGTTTTTATTTGTATATTTTTATTTGCTCCAATTATGAACTTGATAAAAATAAAACCCACAGCTTTTTCAGCAGGTCTCAAACAATAAAAACATACTTTTACTTTTCAGTCCTGTTCAATAATGTAGTGAAGTAAAAGTAAAAAGTACCCACTTCAAGTACAAACATCTAAAATGTATACTTAAGTACAGTACTTTACTACTTTTGCTTTGTTACATTCCACCTCTGGTCAGAAGGATGAAAAATTTGTGCCATGACAGAATTTGAAACAGTCAAAAGTCCTCAAAATGTCACCTCAAAATGCCACGTCAAAGCTGAAACGCATGAAAACATCTTTGTTACATAACATTGTAGACATAATCATCGAATCATGACCTGAATAGATTTATACTTTCTTTTCTGTCAGGGATTGTCACAGTTGCAATGAAGGTGGGAGGATAATACTTACCAGCTGCCAAGTATTAAGTTGCAACTGAAACTGCCTATTAAATATAATTGTTCTTTATGTTCAAACTTGACAAGAAAATTTCATATATCTCATTAAGATAAAGAGCAGGCTTAAAGCTTTGTTTCTTCACCATATTTAACTTGTCATCCTCACTCATTAAAGAGGGAGTATTATATTTACTTGATGGAGCTTTCGACCGTGTTGTTCCCTCTTCCAAAACATGCCACACGTGTTTTTCTACGTGATCCAGGCATGTTTGAATAATCTTGTGATCTCTCCAGGGCCCTATTCGAACAATGCTTACAGTTAGCAGAACGAGCCTATGTAACTTACGGCCATTTTTCATAAGTAAACAACAGCAGGATACAAAACTATGCACTACAACTTCACAAACCTGACGCAATGTGCAGTCGTTCCATTAGCAGAATTGTGATCTGAAGGGGGGCGGGCGCAGGGGGCAACACGAGGGAGGACTCAGAGCATTAAAAACGAAACTGAAACGTATTAAATATTTGAATGTGTTGTTTTTTTTGGCGATTATACCATTTTCAAATTATAATTGAAGCTCATAAGAGTCGTGCGTATTATAGGACCTTTAAGACATGTTACCTCCTCAAAAACATACCTGCAGTTGTGTTTTGTTACATTCATAGATGTTTGAGTAACAATTTGTCTACATCTCCAAAGCTCAAAATGCTCTGTTTCCACCTTGTGATGTCATGAAGTGGTAGTTTTCAAGTTAATAGATACCTTTTACCTTTAGTTCAGTTGGGATTGGCAATTCCAGGGCTGAAATCATCTAAATGATTCTAGTGAAGGTGTGTGGAGTTTAAAAACACAGTGAAGCACTTCCTGTATCACCACATGACATCACAAGGTGGAACAGGGTGTTTTCCGTTTGAGAGAAAACACAGGGTTTGTACGTTAAACATGTGAATGAAACGAAACACAACTCCAGGTCTGTTTGTGATGAAGAAACAGCATCGTGACACAGATCAGAAAACAGAGTAATATGGGCCTCCCTTACCTGGACAAGGCGTGACGTTGCATTCCTGGAACTCCTGCGCTGGTCCTAGACACGTCTGCCCTCCGTACTTAGGCTCGGGATTGGTACAAGTCCTTTTCCGGCTCCTTATCCCGCGACTGCAATCTCTGCTGCACTGAGACCAGGAGCTCCAGGCCGTCCAGCCCCCGTTCACCGTGTGTCCTGAAATCCTCCCCAGTCGCAGCACTTCACCTGTCGCCAGAAAAACAACAACACAAGTAAGAACATTGCTCCAAACTAGCTTTTAGTGTCAGCGCTTATTGGACTTTTTTTTTTTTTTTGGTTGGGTATTTGGTCTCACTCGCGGTTCTGGCTTTGTGCATTTGTTCTGAAGAGCAACAAGAGGGCAGAGAGTCAATAAAAGCACTTGATAGCGTGAATGTGTCTTTACTCTTGCAGTTGGGAGATAGTCTAAAAGCCCCATTTCAGCTGAAGGAGGAGGAAGCCGTCTTCGTCATTCCCACGGGCCCATTCAGTTGTAAATAAGCTCTAAAAATGGCTGCCGACAAATAGACTGTAAGCAGGTACGGTGTTGTTACAGCAATTTATGTGACACAGCGACGTGAAAGGAGACGCGTACAAACGTGCACCGGGTCTGCGTCAAAACATCAGCCCGCGCAAAGTGACGCAAGAGAACGCTTTGAATAGAGCGGGATTAATGTATGTCTATGTATGGACTACAATGAGAAATCAGAATCAACTACTACCACTACTACTATTATTACTACAACACCACTACTACTTCTACCTTTATTACTACTAGCACCATTACGTCTACCACCACTACTACTATTACTACTTCTAGCACCACTACTACTGCTACTACTACTACTACTTCTACCTTTACTACTAATAGCACCACTACGTCTACCACCACTACTACCTTTACTACTATTAGCATCACCACTACTACTACCACCAGCACTACTACTACTACTACTATTTCTACTACTAACACCACTACTACGAATACTACTACTACCACTGCACCTTTACGAGTATTAACACTACTACTACTACTGGGCATTACTACTACCAGTACTACCTTTAATACTACTAGCGTTACTACTACTACTAATACTACTGGTGAATTTCCCTGGCTGGGGATTAATAAAGTATCTATCTATCTATATCTATCTATCTATATCTACTACTACCACCGGTCCTAGCACTACTACTACCACTAGTACGACTACTACTACCACTACTACCTTTACTACTTCTAGCACCACTGTTATTACTACTACCACTACACTTCATTAAATTTCCTATCAGTATTGCTCCAGCTATACACGGGTCTCAAAGCAATGAAAGATTATAGAACCGTTACCATAGAAACTGACAACTCAAATCAAAATATTATCTTATCTGAATTGTGAAAAGTCCTCAGGATGTCGTCACGTGTAACAGGAGCTGAGGCCCACGCTCCACTTTATTACACGTCACGCTTGATGCAGTGTTAAATGCAGATGTCTGATATATTTACAGAACCCCTTGGACCGTTTGATTGATTTCCACTAAATAAAAGTTAAATAAAAGTGCTGAGCTTTGCATGACTGAATATAAATAGAAAAATCATTCAAAAGCTTCAACTGCTTCGCAATCATCATTTTCTTCACATGGCTTTGGTGAGTGCCCCATTCGAAACACAGCCAGTCTGCTAATCTGTGTACTCTTGTCTGAAAGGAGTTGAATTAAGGACTCGTAATGAAAAAGTGTCATTTCTATTAAAGCCTAATTAACAACATGCATCAATCAGACGAGTGGGAACAGGGTCTGGCACCGAGAGACAGACAGACAGACAGAGAGACGGAGAAAGCGAGAGACAGCAGGTTAAAATAAGGTTCCTGTCCTTTTTCGCTGAATACTAATCACCGTCAGTAGAATATGTGGTACAGCGATGACTCTTCAGGCATAGTATTATTTACGCTGATGCTTTAGCAGCTCTTGTCACGGGATACGAATCACCTGAGGACAACAGCCTACACTTGAGGTCATAGATAAGTATTTATTATTTGTATATCCAACATAGTAAATACTGACTATAAATCTATAAATACATGTACTGCCTTATAGTATCTCTTCTGTTGTTTCTCCGTCATGGTTCAATATCAGTGAAAGAGCGGACGTATAAAGCGGGAGTAGCAGTTCATTCCCAAACGTGCTCCTCGTTTATGGTTCAAAATGATCTAAAAATGGTTTAAAATCTAAGTTTGTGTTCACATTTGTCCTGGTTTGTTCCTGGCGTAGGCGTAGGTAAAGTTCCAGGTTTAGTCGTGTTCTAGTCCAGGTTTAGTTCCAATAAAATTAAAATAAAGATGACGTAATGCATTTATTTTAAGCTTTTCCAGTGGAGGATCGACCCACGTGAGCGCCTCTATGGAGATGTTGCTGCTTTGCCTGGAATGTTCCACAGTATGACATTAAACATAACATGAACATATTACAGTAACAATGCGTGTTTTTAAAGGTTTTATATTACACAAATGGACTTTTGTGAGCTTTAAGCCTTGATATAATGTTGTTACCTCATTAAAAACATGCCTGGAGTTGTGTTTTGTTTCATTCACATGTTTTAGTAACACTTTATTATTCCTCTGTCTACATCTGCAAATGCTCTGTTCCACCTTGTGATGTCATCAATTGGTAGTTTTTCAAATTAACAGCTACTTTTTACCTTTAGTTCAGTAAAAATTGGCAATTTACAGTTAAAATCATCCAAATTATTCTGGTGAAGGTGCATGGAGTTTAAAAACACAGTAGAGCACTTTCTGCATTACCACATGATGACATCACAAGGTGGAACAGCGTGTTTTCTGTTTGAGAGAACAACTCAGCTTAAATATGCAGGATTTGTGTGTTAAACATTTGACTGAAACAAAACACAACTCCAGGTATATTTGTGATGAGGAAACAACATTACAACAGATCAGAAAATAGTGTAATATGAGCGCTTTAAAGATATTTGAGCGATAAAAACACCTGTAATTGAATGAATACGTAACAATAACCAAGGAACACTCCACGAAACGGAATAGCATCTCCACAAAGACCACCAGGAAAACGTACATAGTTTTTGTTTAAGTACTGAGTTGATTTTTCAGCTTGCATTCGATGCTCCTTCAGTCAGATCCCCATGTGCAGACACAAGCCCCAATGACATTTGTAGCACTAACAATCTGAGACACAGTGGGGTTGTGTTACAAGATGGACTCCGTGCTGCTGTCATGAGCCGGTGTGAAGGAGGCTCACACTAATTGGACTTGATATTCACTTGTGATGGAGCCACAACAATGATTGGAGTGGGGCTGGAGACGGATCGGGACGCTATCAGACAGTATTTTAGTATTTTAGCGTAGGCAACGGAACAGGAAGTCACCCACCGAACATTGAATTTTAGCTGGATTTTTCTTAGCAAACATAGTCAAGCACTTGGTTTTATAACTGATTTTAGTGTTTGGGATTTTCAAACTTTTTTATTCAGTTGAAATAATCGGTGAAGGTTAATCGGAAGAGTTCTGCTTTTTTAAAATGTTTTCGCAAAGACGCCGCAACCTTCCTCTTTTGTATGCCGCGTTTTACCTCTCACCCTATCATTTCACTAATAGCGTACCGTATTCTATCTCTTTAACTGCATTAACCTTCTTACACCTGCTCCCCTCTGCGTTCTCCTCTCTCACCCTTGTTGTCCTGTCGTGCGTTTTTTCCCCACCTGACAGTTAGCGAGCGTCTTTAAGCTGCTTTATATTCTGGGGGTGACATCCATTTGTTTACCTTTACCTTCGCAACCTTTTCGTAACTAGGGGGCGACCTTGGCGACTTCACCTCTGGGCTACGAAGCGCCGGACCCTTTATATTGATCTACTTCAACGTAAGAACTGGCCGGCAAACTGCGCGGTGTACTCCTTATCGCACCACTCCATAGAGGGTATACACTGGCTTTGTAATGACCGTGGTCTAAACAAAGCCAATTCAAACAAGCGCCGGCTGTGATGTACTGGTCATGCTGCTAATGCTACTTCAATGGGGCAGACCTCCTGTCGCCAAAACAAACAGCGTGGAGCCCTCCCTCTCAAATAGGGGCCGGCGGGGGCGATCGATTGGCCCGGAGAGCGCGCACACACACACGCACACGGACACACACATGCATACACACATAGAGGAGAAACAGGGTCTACTGAAACGAACATGCATGATTCAAAGCTAACGAATAAACTGTAACGCCGTATGAATGATCTGCATGTTCCAACTGTCATGGAGGTTAGAGGTTTGATTCCCGCCTCTTCCAGTCCATATACGCTTAACCCACGTTACCTCCAGTGTCTACAAATCAGTGCTGCACATAGATTTATTCACGTAGTCTTATGTACTTACTGGTTTTAAGGAGGAGGGAATATAAATCAAGTTAAAAGGCGGGTGTTTGTTCACTGATCAGAAGGTTGGCGGTTCAAATCCCGCACTTGACATAAACTTCATTGGCAATGCGATTCCAGCTCCCACAAATGAATGCTGTCGTTGTGTTTTTGGGCAAGACACTTAATCCTCCATCCATATGTCCCTGTAGTGTTAGTCTGAGATGAGTCAAGTGTCTTTAGTTAATCTGCACATGTTAGATGAATATTGCGGGAGAATGGACCTTAAGTGGTTGTGTTATTCTGTCGGATGCCCTATGGGAGGTCCCGGAGGAGTGCCCCCTCGCTGTACTCGACTCTGGCTCAGACTCTGGAGATACAACACGCTAAAGAAGCCAGGTACAGCACACTTATTCAAAATGTTTTAGAAAAGCGACATTACGAAACGCTAAACTGATGAAATGTTTGGAAACTCTTTACACCTGCCTAACGCTGCTTCTGATTGGCCACTTTTACAGTCGATCTGTCTTTAGCCAAAAGGAAGAAAAACCTTAGCATCCGCTTCTTTTATTTTTAATCTCTGCGTTCACAATGCACTGATAGTTCAGACTTTACGGGTGTACACCGCTGTATGAATGTGTGTGTTTTGAGTGACTTGAAGGTGGAAAAGTGCTAATAAAAACATGACCATTTACCATTTAACCAGTCTAACCAATAAACTACTACCACCCTACTCCAAAAACATTTTAAGCACTTTTAAGACTACAAATATTACTCATACTTTTTAAAACAACTACCCCTACTACTACTACTACTAGTATCACCGAGCTGGTTGTGATGTAGGGCTACAAAACGACGACACAAAGTAAAGAAATAAGAAAAAAAAAACACTTCTTAAGCAAGCTGTTGGTGGCCATTGATCTCCTCGAGACCCTCACCCAGACAGAGAGATGATCTGAACCACACTGACCAATAGCGGCGCAGTACCTATCGGGCAGACTTTAAACCTCAAACATGTGTGAACCGCGTATATCAAACGGAACGCCACAGTACAGCGCCGCAGATGAAGAGGTGATGGAGTAAACAAGCTCTGAGCTACCACACGGACAGGGGCCAAACAACATGGCCAGATAAGAGTGATTTAAGACAAACGTGAGAGACAGCTGACCTTTAGGCCTCAGCAAACGGCGCACTTGTATGAGGACAAATGCGTTCCCTTCAGCTACACTGGTCTATAATGTGGGGATAAAGCCAGGGATGGAATAGGGCTTTTAGGCATCTGTTTTTCTGTCTGGTGACAAGGTTTCCTGCCTTAATTAGGCTCCATTTCGGCGAAAATGAGGTGTCAAAATTGCAATTACCACGCGAATCGGAAACCAAGGCAGGGGCAATGTAAGCGCATTCTCCGCACGTATACAGAGTGTGTTGTATTGAGTCAACACTGCAGCTATAACCCAAACTCTTTACCTCTGCCACTGACACGCAAATAGGGCTTGGAGGGAATTTGAAAAAAAAACAAAAAAAACCCCAACTCTTTTACACATTTATTTATAACATCAACAAAACAAGTAAATCATTTATTTGCAAAAACAGGTACTCAGTTTAGAAGTAACATGTTTTAAAAGTCTGCGCGTAATTGCTGTGAAAATGTAAGCTGCTGAAAATACTCTGCTTTGCTTTACAAAGACAAAACCATCTTTTTTAATGGCACTTACTGTTATTTTGCAAATTAACTCTTCAAGTAGCAATCAAAATAATAAATGGTCACCTTTTTATATCGCGTTTTTCCACATTTAAAGCACTCAAAGCTCTTTACATACATGCACCAGTGTACACAGACTACTAATGATGCTTTATGTTGAGAGCGGGATTTGAACCGCCAACCTTCTGATCAACTCTACTAACTGAGCTACTCTCTCCCTAGTACAATACGTCAAAATAAATAAGAGATAAATAAGTAGTCATAGCGATGCTTTGATACAACAACACATTTGCATGAAAATAGGTTTTAAGGAGCTGGAGGAAGTGTCTGGGGTGAGAAGAGGCTGGAAGTTCCTACTTAGACTGCAGCACCCATGACCCGGCCCCAGATAAGTGGAAGAAAATGGATGGGTGTGTGGGTTTCAAACAAATGTGAATTATAGTAGAAAACTGTGCATTTTTCTGCAGGCTGCATTATATGAGAGTGAATATCCAAAATAACAGTAACTCTTTGTCTAGACTGTGAATATTTGAATAATTATACTACTAAGTTTAATTGTTCGCACATCACTTCCCAGCGTCTGACAGTGAGCTTCCTCCTGATAACATTAGCCGTGGTTAAAGTCGACATGTGTCAGTGCCGTGGCCTGTGGCTCCAGGACGTCCCTGAGATGTCCTGAAGCTCCTCACTGTTTACCACTGTCCCACAGAGCCACACCTCCTCTGTCACAGCCGGACACAAACACGGCCTCGGGGTACAAAAACCGATAAGCAGGAATGTAAACTTTAATCCACACGCACAAACACAAAAATCATACTTAGTGTTATCTCAGAAATGCAGTTTTGAGAATGAACCACAGCTCATTGTAGTAATCTACTTTTAAGTCATTTGTACGTTTTGTTATAAATGTGTAAGTAAATAATTAACTAAGACTTTATTTATAGAGCATCATTGGCTGTAAATAAATGGACAAATAGAAAGTGAGCATGGGTGCGTTTCCAGCTCTATCGACTCTGGCTTCAGTTCACTTTCTATTGACAAACTGTGGCCCCTCTCTTTGTAACTGCTGCCGTCAGGTTCGTCATTTTCGTCTTAAAATATTCGTATTAACCTGCTCTGCATGATCCTGGTACTTTTATTTCACTATTGTGTCAAGATATGAACATTAATAACAGACAAATCAGGCAATTTCTTTCCCTGAAGCTGCTCCCGCTAGCGTTAGCTGTTGTTGTTGCGTGGGTTATGGCCTACAGTAGCCCTTGTGTTCAGAAAAGAAACAAGCAGAAAAATTTTGGCATGTTTCCTTAGACCAGAACTCTACAATATTATCGTTTATCGTCATATTTCTCTTTAGCAATACTGTATATCGTACTTCAAAATTTGTTATCGCAACAGGCCCAAGAGCAACTTTTACAGGTCACAAAGTGTTTTAGAGCGTGGAATAATAAAAGACAACAGACCAAATTTACCTGAAAGGGAAAACAAAAAACAGTCAACCAACTATTTTAAGCTGCTTTTTAGAAGAATCAGGAGAATATGACAAAAGAGTCGGACGCCAAAAGAGTTCCGATTTCCGAGATCCATATTTTAATTCCCAACGGCGAGTATCATAGCAACTAAAGAGACAATCCAGTGCGTGGCAGTTGAACACTAGTTCCCGTTCAAACAGCTGGTTTAGCAGGGAGCAACGCTGTCAATCAAACCTGTTGCTAGCAGTGGCAACGTTGGTGAAAGAAGGCGCCTGATTCGTCTGTTATTAATGTTCATACCTTGATTCACGGACACAAAAGCAAATTAAAATACCAGGATCATGTAGAGACGTTCAGTACCAACATTTTAAGACCAAAATGACAGACTGACAGCAGCAGTAACAGAGAGAGGAGCGACAGTTTTTCAATAGAAAGTAAATTGCATCCAGAGTCAATAGAGCCGGAAGCGTGTCCATGCTCACTAGCGAGTTAGTCATGTCCATTTAGTTACACAGTCAATGGTCTTGCTCAAAAAACACAACCGCAGTCGGAGTCAGAGCTCGGGTTTAAACTGCTAACCGAGCCCAAGTCGCCTTAATCGCCGCCTGCCTTTCAGGAAATGTGTGTGATGTTTGCAAAGCGCTGTCCACACACACACACACACACAACTGTTCCTTTGTGCGTCTTCTGTGAGCCGTGCGCGTGTGGTTTCCTGACAGCATTGTGAGATTTGATTGTGCTTATTCTGACTGACAATTTGCCCTTGAATGCTCCATCAAGGAGATTGTGGAAAATAGTCCCGCTGTTCCCGAGCATCACAATAATGCAAGTTTGACAAGAAAATTAAAGCAGCTCTGGTGGATGTTTATTGCGTGAGATTGGCTTCCTCTGCGTCTCTGCTCAATAATGTTGGTCTAGGAACAAATAAAAGAAATTATCCAACACCACTAAAGAGAGTGCAGTGGAGCTGGCGTTAAAGTCGTGATTCCTGCAAAAAAAAGTGTTGACAAGGTGATAAATAACTTCACAAACACTGCAATGCCAACTGTTCATGTGGTAGATTCAAGCCGCTCCTACAATAATTAGGTTTATTTTGAATATTAGAAAGATCATTAAAAACACAACTTTCAAAACAAAAGGGGTGAAGAGTGATTTAACGTAACGCCAGTATATCCCATTGAATACTTGACCTAGAGTTCTAGCTTCAGTGATCAGACAGTCAAACATTTTATAGTAAGAAAATATTTTAACTTGATGCATTTATTTATACACTGCCTGGCCAAAAAAAAAAAAAAAAAAGGTCACACACTCTTCAACTTCTTGTTTTTGACGGCTCCACGCTTAAAGGGCCCAAATTACACTCATTTCTCATCTGTTATAAACTCATTTCCTCATCACAAACATACCTGGAGTTGTGTTTTTTGTTTTACTCAAACGTTTAAAACACACACTTGCAGATTTAGGCTGCATATTCAAACTGAAATCGCTCCGTTCCACCTTGTGATGTCATGTCGTAATACAGGAAGTGCTCCATGTCACGTGTGTACAGGTATGTTTGACTTTTGCCTAAATATTTTGTAACTAATAAGATGTGAATAAACGGTCACCCATATACACTGCCTGGACAAAAAAAAAAGGTCACACACGCCTTTAGCTTTGATTACATCGTGCATTCGATGTGGCATTGTTTCGATTTCGGTTCTGCAACGTCACAAGATTGATTTCCGTCCAGTGTTGCATTAATTTCTCACCAAGATGTTGCATTGATGATGGTTGAGTCTGACGCTGCACAAAGCTTCTCCAGCACATCCCAAAGATTCTCAATGGGGTTAAGGTCTGGACTCTGTGGTGGACAATCCATGTGTGAAAATGATGTCTCATGCTCCTGATCCACTCTGTCACAATTTGAGCCTGATGAATCCTGGCATTGTCATCTTGGAATATGTCCGTGCCATCAGGGAAGAAAAAAAATATGGAATTGATGGAATAACCTGGTCATTCAGTATATTCAGGTGTCAGCTGACCTCATTCTTTGAGCACAGACTGATGCTGAACCTAGAACTGACCAACTGCAGCAACCACAACATATTTGCTTAGTTAAATCCAGGTAGCGACTTTTTTTTTTTGACCAGGCAGTGTAAGTATGCAACTATGGACCAGAGGTGGGTGGGGTAGCCAAAAATGTTACTTAAGTAAGAGTAATGCTACTTCACAATAATATTACTCAAGTAGAAATAAAAAGTAGTGTATAAAGGTGAAAAACTATCTGGACATGGCATCTGATTTACTTTAATTGGAAAGAAAATATGAAATAATGCACAAAATCTGGTGTTTTTAAAGGATAGACACAAAAATGAGACTGATATTTGAAGCAGCGCTGCAAAAAACACAAATGTTCAAATGGTTTCTTATTGTAATCATAAAGCTTTTGTCACTTTGGACGTACTCACAGTGGAAAGAGGAACCACACGTAAGAAAAAACAAATATTACTCAACTAGAAGTCAAAGTACGCTGATAGAAGAGTACTTTAAAGTTAAATTAAATATATATAAAATAAATGGATGTTTCACTTTGGCACAAATCATTTTTTTATTTAATTATGAAAAACAGTGGTCTAGCATTACCGTTTTCAACTCTTTTACATATTATTATTATTTTAACCTGTGCTTGTGTAAAAGATGTGTGGAAACCTTTTATTTAACTGAAGAAATGTTGTTTTGAAAATACATCAAATTGCTAAGTAATAGTGTATAGAGCCATTTTCCCAGCAGCCAACATGAAACAGAGAGAGGGGCTTTGTTCCAGTGCGATGGGCCTAAAGGAGATGTTTGCAGTAATTGTAGGTGCTTTCACAAGAATGAGTCGACTTCAACAAGCTGAAATTGCCAGAAAATGTTCCCAACAAGGATTGATCTTTTTTCTTTTATTTTATTTTTAAGAGCCAAAGTAACGTGGCTTCCATCTAAGAAAACTTCTGCTGCTCTTTGGCAAATTGTACAAAACTAGTCCAGGTCTTTCCAAATAGAGAGCATGAAGGTTAGTTAGTTCAAATTTTATCAAAAACATGAAAAAGCCATCAAAACTAAAAAAAAAAACAACTAAATAAAAACATAGCCTTCATAGATTATGGTTGCTATAGCGACGACAAGTGACGTGGTTTAAAAGTATTAGTAAAAAGTACTGACAAGCGGAATTGCTAGAAAACTCCAACTTTATTCCAGGATCAAGTGAAGCCTTTCTTTATGGAGCTTCATATTCTCACTGGGATTCTTGCGTGCTCCATTTTCCGTCGCTACTGTTCAAAAACAAACAACAAATAATAAAAAAAAACTGTACTGTTCCCATGGGGAGAAGACTCGTCTGTACAACAGATACTGAATTCCAGTGGGACTCTCCTGGTTAAATAACAGTTTAACAATAATAAAACCTGCTGTGTTATCACATTTGTCTAAGAATAATCCAGACTGGACTTACAGACGTGCTGCCTGATTTTTATTGTCGTAAAAACATGAACAGAACAGAAGTGGTTCATTTTAAACAGATTATTTCTCACTCACTTTATCCATTACGAGCATCCTAATTATTCACCTCAATGAGTTTATAAGCACTTTTCATGACTTTCAGAGGGCAGAGTGGAGTTTTGCCATTGTAAATCTAGCAAGACGCATGCTAACGTGCACTTCCTGATTATCGGACAATACAGCGCATTATAATTAGATGCAGACAACACACAACAGACATATTTTGACCTCATGAGCTGATTATACAATATATCTGTTCAGGGGCGAGACACATTTTGCTCTAGTACATGGGAAAAAATCAGGCACAGGGACTTTAAAAATATGTTTTATCTGTAGAGTTACACGGAGCGGCATTACAGGTGGAAATTACTCCAACAAACAGCAGTGGTGGAAGAAGTACTCAATTCTGTTATTTAAGTAAAAGTACAGACACCGGAGCAAAAAAGAAAAATACTCAAGCAAAAGGAAAAGTATCACATCAACAAAATCTACTAAAAGTATTAAAGTACCTGTTAAAAATGTACTCAAAAAGTAAAAGTATTTTGTGCAGGTTTTGAGGTCTCATAAAGTTTCAAATGTAGTGATTTTGATAAAGATTTGTGCTCAATTTTGTTCAGCAGAAACAACTGAATCAATCTTTTTATCCCGGCTGTTTTTATTTGTATATTTGTGTTTAAATTATGAACGTGTTGAAAATAAACCCTCAGCCTTTTCAGCAGGTCTCAAACTAAAATAAAATACTTTTACTTTTTCAGTCCTGTTCAAAAATGTAGTGGAGTAGAAAGTACAGATACTGCTCTCAGATGTAGTGAAGTAAAAAATTATCTACGTTAAAACTGATTTAAGTACAGATACCTAAAAATTGCAGTTAAGTACAGTACTTTACTACTTTAACTTTTTTACATTCCACCATTGCTACATGATGTGACATTTTTGGAAGTAAATATTTATCGTGGGGACTTTTTTTGTTTATTTTCTGCAATTTGATGAGATTTGAGCTGTAAAAGGCTGAATCTACTCATTATAAATACAAACTAACTACTTAACTGTTGCATTTTTTGTAGAATTTTGTAGAATGTAGAATACGTTTTGGGGATAATTCTGTTTTATGGCTTGGTTTCAATATTATCATTTATCGTCTATATTTACTGCAATATATCGTACTTCAAAGTTTGTTATCGTGACAGGTCTGGTCAGAATAAGTCTGGTAAAACTGCAGTTCTCCGGCAGCTACGTGAGAGCGAGTATGTGCTACAAACACTCAAATCAAAATGGCAGAAGTCCTCAGACAGCAGGGACAAAACAAAAGCATATATGAGGGAGAGTAAAGCTATCATTTGTCACTTTTGTCCCCATTCGCTTGCGTCTCCTCATGACACGTCCACACACGATCATCCGCAGAGCAGCTATACGGCCGGGTCTTGATAACACATCAGTCTGCTGACACCGCCCCCTCTCCCCGAAGAAGAAAAGATATCAAAATAAAAAAGATGAAGCCATCACTCACCGGCACGAGCCCATGCAGCCAAATTACAAACGCGAGTCTCAGAAGAGAAGCCTTTCATCTGCTTCTCTCCCTTCTCTGTGTCTGTCTGTGTAAGATGCAAATGGTGAAAAATACAGGGACCAGCGGCCGACTTCAAAACCTTTAAAGCGCAAAATTACTACATCAAATAGCAGCGTGACTGAACTTTTAACACACTAGAACTTCACAAATTCTTGTCTAGTGTTATTGATTAAACCAGACAAGCCTATCTGTCTCACGCAACGATTTTTAGAAATATCTGGAGAGAAGAAATGAAACTGAGAAGGGGGCTGCGGGGCTGTTTTCAATATTTGATCTATGCTGATGATGAAGCATAACATTATGACCTCCTCCCTAACAACGCAACCAATCTGCTCACTGTTTATCAGGCTGTGACGACGCTTCTCCTTTACCTTAAACAGACAGTATTTAAAAAAGGGCAAATATTATACTGTTTTCTGATCTGTTATAAAGTTGTCTCCTCATCGCAAACACTCCATCCCACCTTGTGATGTCATGTGGCAATACAGGAAGTGCCCCACTGTGTTTTTAACCTCTATACAGCCCGGGAAATGCCAATCTCTACTGAAGGAAAGGTAAAAAGTAGGCGTTAACTTCAAAACTACCACTACGTGACATCACAAGTTGGAACAGAGCAATTTGAGCTTTGGAGATGTAGATTTTTAATGAACTGGCAACATTCTAGCATAGTTTTAAGCTCACACGAGTTAATTTTGCATAATATAGGACCATTAAAGGTAAGTAGATATAGGTAGACTTTATTGTTCCCTTAAGAAAATTTGTCCTCTGCATTTGACCCATCCTTCAATGCCACTGGGGAAACCTGTCAGGAGCAGTGGACCCATCTTGTGCTAAGCTTGGGGACTTTACATAAAAAGAACTGAAGGTGCACTATGTAACCACCGCTTGGACATGTTATTGACCTTATTCCACCGCACCCACTGTTCCTCTAAATTTTCTTTCTATTCTTTGTGGTGGCACTTCAGGTTAAACTGAAATACCATTGATTTTATTGGAAAATCTGATATAAAGTAGGTTGATTTGTGTAAAATGTTCTATGTTCATGTCACCAACGAATTCTCTGCGAGGCTTTAAAACAGCTCTGTTGTCCGTATAGAACTTATTTGCTGTCGAGATTGGCAGCCCCACGCAAAATAAAACAACCCCAAAGACGATGGCGGGGCCTGCGAAAACTTTTGGAAAACGGTGAATTGCTTTGCCTGGAAAGTTCCACGATAAGGCATTGAACTTATATCTAGCTCCCTGGAGAGTAAGTAAGAATGTATGTTCCATTCAAGCCAACGAAATAACATCTCCAAGGAAATAAGGATGTGACAGACCCTCCTCCAGAAAAAAGTCATTGTATAGACCTTATAGAACAATTGTACCGGTGGTTTTCAGACTCGAGGGGGAACGTCATGAAAGGCTCACAAATGTTGAACCAGATCATTTTTATTAGTGACCAGGCCCAAGAATTCAACATTTACAATATTAATTTGAGCTGCCCCCATCTGTATTAACTAATATTTGTTTATAAAATGTTGTGACGTCGTCTGAAACCAGCAGTTTGTCAAATACATCTTTATAATGCAATTCCAGCAAACTCTTTTGGACCTATTTCCAACCGTTTTTTTACAGTTTCTCTAATAAAGACACAACACTAACATCTCACACTTGATTGCGTATGTGACAATAAATAATGCCATAAACACCACGACTAATTACCATGTGAAAATCAGCGTCTTTTACATCAGGACAGACTCGAGCTGTTGTCATTAGGCTGTGATTACAAACATAAATAATCTCAGCGTGTTCTATAGAAACTTAATGGAAATACATGTTTGTGAGAGATACAGATCTTAATATGGTCTGAAAGGAAGCCCTGCCATCAAAGGTATATTTCTTCTGTAATGGTTCAAGGTTATCTGTGAGGCTCAGCTGTGTGTCAATAATATGGCGCCCGGATTCCAGGACAAATAATGAAATGTCAGCAGATCTGTGATAGCTTTGATGCTCAAAGGAGAAAAAACATGGAGACATTTTGCCGCGGGCAGCAGGAGATGAAGAGGATTTCAGTAAGACTTTCAGGCCAGAGAAGCCATGTGACAGAACCACAGCTACATTCAAAGACTTCTACACCAGATCAGCAAATTTGCATCATGCTAAATAGGGTTGTTCCGACATCGATGCTGTTATTAGCAAACGCTCTGATACCGCACATTTTTCAGGTATCAGTGAGTACTTAGACCACATCATCTAACCGATACCACTTTGTATTTCCAGAAAATGAAGACCTGTAGATACATTAGGCACCGCCGCTGTTGACGTCTGTGGCTAACGCTAATGCTATCGCCCAGAGCAGGCTAAATGCCGACTGTGGAGACACTTAAAACGTCAATAATAACAACAGAAAAGACATTTATGTTACTTATTTAACACCTTCATTTAGCCTTTGGTGTGGACGCTGAACAAAAGTAGTAGTAGTAGTAGTAGTAGTAGTAGTACGAGTAGTAGGACTGTTACTTGACCCAGCTATCACAAATCCAACTTGCCCTGATGTTCTTAAGACGACCTATTCCACATTCTCTTCACCTGGTCACACTTATAGAGCTGGAGCTGGAACAAAGAGCTGGATGAAGCAGAGACTAAAATTGCAATCAAAATCACAATTTGAACAATCCAAATTAGAACATCGCATATGTGTACTAATTTATCTGGTATACTGCTCTTTGTAGGAAAGAAACGGTGAAGTATAAACCCAAACGCGCTAACCCTGAAGTGTACACCTCTCCAGACCTGTTCTGAAATACACGTCACTCTTGTATTTCTTTAACAGTTGCTGATTCTCTCTGATTGTTCACACCTCAGCAGGATGTGACAAGGAAAATTACACATAAAAAGTATAATCTAATGTGGCAAAGGCAGAAGCTATATATACCCTGTTAACCTTTCAGTTTTCTCTCAAATGTTACTGCTCTTGGATTGTTTAAAAGGCACACTATGGAACCTTTCTGGGCGCCTACTCGTCTCCCTGGAGATATACTATTATAATTATTGATGATTTGCATGGAATCTTTCACAGTATAGAATTAAATGTATATATCTTGCTTTTATTCAATCACTCGTGTTTTTTATTAGCTTGAAAAACACGGATTCCACGCAAAGCAATAACCTCCAATGGGGACAAGCAGGTTGCACGCACTCCACCGGAAAAGTTGCGTAGTGTACCTTTAAAGGTCCTATATTACGCAAAATGTACTCTTGTGACCTTTAAACATGATATAATGCTGTTACCTCCTCAAAAACAGACCTGGAGTTGTGTTTTGTTTCATTCACACATGTTTGAGTAACACTTTATTATTCGTTTGTCTACATCTCCAAAGCTCAAAATGCTCTGTTCCACCTTGTGATGTCATCAGTTGGTAGTTTTCAAGTTAACGGCTACATTTTACCTTTTGTTTAGCAACGATTAGACAATTTCACTCCTGGAATTGATGTTTCTAAATGATTCTAGTGAAGGTGCATGGAGTTTAAAAACATAGTGGAGCACTTCCTGTATTACCAGATGACATCACAAGGTGGAACAGAGTGTTTTCAGTTTGAGAGAAGAACTATGCAGGGTTTGTGTGTTGAATATGTGTGAATGAATGAAACAAAAACACAACTCCAGGTCTGTTTGTGATGAGAAAACATTATAATATACTGTGTAATATAAACCCTTTAAATTTGAAAATCTTCTCGCTAAAACAGATGATAGTTTTGTTTTTACCTACCACCGGTTTGAATCTGCTGCATAGAAAACACAAAGACTTGTTTGGTGTAGGATTTCATTGCATCGCTCGCTGTTGGGTCACAAACACATATACATTATCGCCTTATAACATCCCCATAGGACAGGTACACGGGACTCCGCTCGATAACCCGACGCCTCATGCTAATACTAAATCTTTACGGGGCGACATCCCATTCCTTTAGCTGCTTCTCAGAGGGATCTTATGGTCCCATGGTTGGACAGTGCACATCAATACGGACCCGCGCTGTGGCAGTAATTATCAGGGAATGGCTACGAGAAAAGAGAAGCGCTGTCACCCACGCTACGGCTCCTCGTGAGTCTGCACAGGAGGACGGCGGACTCCATATTGGAAACGTATTAACTATGAGCTATTACACGCATAAATCCAAATGATATGATAACTATCGGCAGGGGAAGTGACTACCTCTTCATCAGCGTTGGGTCCCTTGGAAACATGTTATGTCACCGCTCGACCAAATATAACAGCGTGTTGAAACTGTTGGAAATGTGCAGACTCATGTGTTGACTGTGAAAAAGGTCCAAAAGTTGCTACAGTTTTTTATGATATGAAAATAATTATGCGAACGTGACATTTATGCATTTGAGTTTCGTTTCACAATCTATTTGATATGTGAACCTCGACGTAGACCCTGTTATTACAAGAAAATTGAATGCAGTGGTAGAAGGTAAAGTACATGAAGTAAAGTATTGTATTTTAGTAGAATTCTTAGGTATCTGTACTTTACTTAGGTCAGTTTTACAGTGGATATTTTTTACTTTTATTTCACTTTATTTGAGAGCAGTATCTGTACTTTCTACTCCACTACATTTTTTTAACTGGACTGAAAAGTAAAAAGTACTTTTCATATGATTTGAGAGGTTATTTTTACAGCGTTTGTGGTAACATCGTGACTAAAGGTTTTGAGTTCATGCTTCGGCTTTGTGCAAAAAATAATAATAACAATAACAATAATAATAATAATAATAATAAATAAAAAATAAATCAAAATAAAAAAAATAATTAATTAATTAATTAATACAATACAAAATATAATAAATACATAAATAACACACACAAAATTAATAAGAAAAATGAAGAAATTGATTCGTTCTGCTACTGTTGACCAAAATAGATTTTTAACATCACTACATTTACATTTGAACAAATTAACAATGCGCTATAAATTCTTTTACTTTTTACTCTCAAAGTACAATTTTAGACGGGTACCTAAATACTTTTACTTAAGTCAATTTTTTCATGTGATACTTTTACTTGAGTAACTTTTACCTCTATCTGTACTTTTACTTAACAAAAGTGAGCATTTCATCCATCACTGATATAATGTAACTAAATACTTCAGATTTTGAGAATGTAACCAAGTAAGGAGTGCTATAACTATATGTATTTTACGTGTGTTGTCCATTGTTACTCTAAAACTCTAAAAAGGTAAGTAAGAAAAAAGTATTAAACGTTATGGTTAAAGAATGTAACCATGGTTCTCCGAGTGAAGAGACTTTTATTCCATGTGTTAACTCATCACGCAGGTAAACTGGGCTCAAATGCATCATAAAAAAATACAGTCAAATATAAATCTGTGAGTGTTATTCAAACAGGTCATTCTTAATATGACACATCAGGCAATAAACAACTGAGAAATTAATGTCTTATTTAATATCAACTAAAATCTCTTCTACTTTAGAGAATCTCCAATCAGAAAATAAACCCAGAAACGAGTCCCTCAAACAGGATTAATGCAGATGATTAGGAAATGAATGGCAGCTGCAGAGAAAAACAGGGAAGAGCAAAAGAAGGATCGGGACAGGCCGGAAATGGAGCTGGACTGGGATAAACGTGGAAACAACAGGCGAAGCTGTGACATAACTGGGTAAAGAGATAGTCTCGATATAATAAAGAACTCATTGTAAGACCTGTTAGTGAATGATAAGTCAATAAGTCCAAGTTTCTCCCTCCAGTATGATTGAAAAGGAGGTGTAAGTTTAAGGGTTTGAGAGATTTCGACAGGTTGATACGACGATGGTCAAAGGGCTGCATCTCATTTTGTCGGATGTATCAAATCAAAGTGTGAAGTGTGTTAAGGAAGACGGCAGCAAGTGTGAAGAAGTTCTGCGGTGTTCATCCATCTTTGAACAGAATAATTCCTCAGAGACATGAGTCACTGTGGATGAGTAACCGACAAAGCCAAGAGGACGCACCTTTTAATA
Organism: Periophthalmus magnuspinnatus; assembly: GCF_009829125.3. Taxonomy (NCBI): domain Eukaryota; kingdom Metazoa; phylum Chordata; class Actinopteri; order Gobiiformes; family Gobiidae; genus Periophthalmus; species Periophthalmus magnuspinnatus. Next base: position 18,185,169 of record NC_047145.1, on the reverse strand, counting down.
GAAAATTCTTCACACTTTGTTGTTCAAACTCTGAATAAAACAAAGCGTCGCTCGGCTCAAACAGACGCAATTGATTATGAGAATAAAGTGTCTGTAACTGAACAAATGAGTTTTACCGAACACTGGGGCAAACTGTCACTTTGAATAATGAAACAGATTTCAGTTTCACAAAGCTTTGAGAAGAATCGTTAATTTATCTTTAATGTAACACAGAGAGCGTCGCGGATGACAATTGTGACAACTGTGCGACGCAAAATGAGTGTCACCTTCAGTCAGGAAGACAGACAGGTGCTGAAAATGAGCATTTCTTAGTTCCTATGTTCAATTAAGACCTGGGAACGCCCTGGGAACGCCGCCGGAGGAGCTGGAGGAAGTGTCTGGGGTGAGGGAAGTCTAGGATTCCCTGCTTAGTTTGCTGCCCCCATGACGCGGACCTGGATTAGCGAAAGAAAATGGATGGATGGAAGTTTAAAGGGGACTTATTTTTAACTTAACAGGTGGTTGGTTCATCTCCTGCTTTTTTTTTGAATGTTCCACAGTATGACATTAAACTTTTCTATCTGAATAATGACAAGGATTAGGCACCATCAGAACAAATTAGAGGTCAGATCTATGGAGAGGTGAACCTGCACACAAAAGAATCAGTGTCTTAAGCAAACGTGTGTATTTAAATGCAAGATATAAACCAGTTATAAGCAGATTTGGAGAAAACATCAATATTTAATCGATAACAATTAATAATAAACTGCATTTTAATTGAGTAAATCTGTGTAATAAACATCTGTGACATATGACAGTTCTACACATATAAAATGTACTATCACCATGGAGACAGGCAGGCGGCGGACTCCCTGAAAAGTTATAAATTGCACCTTTAATATGACAAGATAAGGGATTGTTTATGTTCTCTTGAGGAAAAAAAAAAAAGTTTTCTATGAGATTTATTTCAATGTTTTGTTAAAAAATAATGAACATTGATTCTTACGCTTCAGCATCAATATAATTCACAAAAGCTGCGGGCTTAAATCTAGACTATTACGCCCTAAACAACAGTCGTGCTCCAGTCCAAACCTCTGGCCTCATTTATCACTACATTATTTGTCAAAGAAACAGAACAAACGCAGCTCAGTGTATCGCTCAGACTCGTGTCACTGCTTATTTCTTTGGCGCTGAACTCGGCAGGACTGTTTGTGCACAGGGCTTTAAAATAACCGCTCTGTGCTATCCATGCACCGCCATCTGTCTCTAGACCTGTATCAGCACACACAGTGACAGACGCTCGGCCAAAAGTGACTTTTAACTGCAGCGAGTTTCAGCTAATGTGGTGTCAGACTCTACTGACAACCTTTAATGAAACACTGCTATTCCTCTCCTTCTCTGGCTCTAATCAGAAACAAGGCAGCCCTATTAAACCTTCACAAAGTCTTTGTTCCCTAATATCTCAGGATGTGTGCATGTCACTCCTCTTAAGTCGCTGAATCCCACTTAGGCCTTACCCACGCTGCCATGGCGATCGTTTAAAGACCCTTCAAGAACATTTTGCTGCTGCCAGCCCGACTATGAGGACAGCGTGTTCTGATGAGGCAAAGACAGTCATAATCAAGAGATGAGGAGGGAGATCAAAACCCATGTGAAAGAGCACATTAAGACTCACTCTGCAGGGATTAGACGAGAGGAGAGAGGGACGGACAGAGGGATGGAGAAGGGACGGAAGGACAGTGAGGGAGAAGAGATGGAGGGAGTGAGAGAGAGAGAAGAGAGAGGGGAGGGAGGGACAGAGAGGGGGAGAGGGAGGGACAGAGAGGGAAGTAGAGGGGAGGGAGCAAGAGAGAGAAGAGAGAGGGATACAGAGGGGGAGAGGGGAGGGAGAGAGGGACAGAGAGAGGAAGAAGGGAGGGAGAGATGGAGACAGGGAGAAGGGAGGGAGAGAGAGGGAGAGAAGGGATGGAAGGACAGTGAAGGAGAAGAGATGGAGGGAGTGAGAGAGAGAAGAGAGAGGGACAGAGAAGGGAGGGAGCAAGAGAGAGAAGGGACAGAAGGACAGTGAGGGAGAAGAGATGGAGGGAGTGAGAGAGAGAGAAGAGAGAGGGGAGGGAGGGACAGAGAGGGGGAGAGGGAGGGACAGAGAGGGAAGTAGAGGGGAGGGAGCAAGAAAGAGAAGAGAGAGGGATACAGAGGGGGAGAGGGGAGGGAGAGAGGGACAGAGAGAGGAAGAAGGGAGGGAGAGATGGAGACAGGGAGAAGGGAGGGAGAGAGAGGGAGAGAAGGGACAGAAGGACAGTGAGGGAGAAGAGATGGAGGGAGTGAGAGAGAGAGAAGAGAGAGGGACAGAGAGAGGGGGAGAGGGAGGGACAGAGAGGGAAGGGGAGGGGAGGGAGCAAGAGAGAGAAGGGGCAGAAGGACAGTGAGGGAGAAGAGCTTGAGGGAGTGAGAGAGAGAAGAGAGAGGGACAGAGAGGGGGAGAGGGGAGGGAGCAAGAGAGAGAGAGAGAAGAGAGAGGGTTACAGAGGGGGAGAAGGGAGAGAGAGAGAGAGAGAGACAGACGGCGGGACAGAGGAATGGAGAAGGGCGAAGGGAGGGAGTGAGAGAGAAGAGAGAGAGATAAAGAGGGGGAGGGAAAGAGGGAGAAGGGAGAGAGGGACAGAGCGGGGGAGACAGAGAGAAAGAAAGAAATGAAAGGAGGTAGGGAGGGACAGTTTAAGGGAGGGAGAAAAAGAGGGAGGGAGAGAGAAGAGAGAGAGGGATAGACAGGGGGATGGAAAGAGGGAGGGAGAAGGGAGGGACAGAGAAAGGCAGAGAAGTAGAAAGGAAAGGGCAGACATGGAGAGAAGAGGGAGGGGGAAAGAAAATGAGAGGGAAGGGCAGTTTAAGGGAAGAAGAGAAGGAAGGAGGGAGAGAGAGAGGGAGAAAGGAGGGAGGGAGAAAGAAATAGAGAGAGTGAGAGAGAAAAGGAGAGGAGGACAGGGAGAGAAAGGCAGAGAGGGAGGCAGAGTGAGTGAAAGAGAGGGAGAAGGGAGGGGGGAGGTAGAGAGGAAGGGGCAGAGGCGGTGAGAAAGAGGGAGGGGGAGGGATGGCGCAAGAGGGAGAAGGTTAAAGTTAAGGGAGGGAGAGAGAAAGGGAAAGAGAAAAAGAGAGGAAAGGAGAGGGGAGAGGAGGGAGGAAAAAAGGGGAGGAGGGAGAAAGTTAGTTAGTGTTAAGGGATGGAAAGAGAAAGACAGGGGAGGAGAGGGAGAGAGTAGGAGGGAGGGAAGAGTTAAGGTTAAGGGAGTGAGAGAAGGAGGGAGGGAGAAGGACAGAGAATGAGAGAGAGAAGGAGGGCGGGAGGGAGAGAGAAGGAGGGGGGGACCACCTACAGCTGCACACAGAAGCAAAAGGACAAGTGGCCCTGTGAGGCAGTCAACTTTTAACTACACTTTCTCTGCACTCGCAATTAACACCAGCGCTCATTTTCACAAGACATTCATAAGACTTTTCTTTAAAATTATTTTAAATTTTAGTCAACAAAAACGCAAAGCTAAGATAGTATTCCATAGTACCCTTAGTTCCATAGTAGTATCCATAGTACCTTTAGTCAGATGCATCATATACAAGTATTTAAACTATGGATATTAAGTTTGTTCATGTTCTGGTTTGGAGCTCTTGAATTCTTTTATGAAAGTTTGTTTTTAATATTCAAGAAAAATAAGAAAGAAAATCAGAGCCGTAGTTGAGCTTTTAGTCATAGTTTAAGTCAACAAAAATGCTTAGAATTGTAATCATAGTTTAACTAATTATGATAACTTTAAATTAGTTATTTCTTCGGCAAAATTAACACTAATTAAAATATAGTAAATTAATGACAGTTTGTAAAAATAATCCAAACAAGTACATTTACAAACAAGACAAACGACTGAAACTGGGAGGAGAAAAAAAATGCAAAAAGGGATTTCATGTTTCTTTTAAATGAAAGTTTATATGCAATGGTAACTAGTCACATTTTTCCACCTTTAAGACACTCAAAGCGTTTTACATCAAGGAACAACGAACCATTCACACACACATTCATACACCAGTGCACAAAGACACTGGGGGGCGAGGTGGATTAAGTGTCTTGCCCAAGGACAAAGCAACAGTGTGCTTCTGAGGGAACTGGAATCGCACCGCCAACCTGTGGATCTGTGGATCTGACCGCTCAACCGATGATGTTTATGTCGAGAGCGAGATTCGAACCTCCAACTATCTCATCGATGGACAAACACTCTACAAACTGAGTTACTTCTGCCCTTAAATGAATTTATAGCAACCCCAGTTTAAATGCCAATCATTACATCACAGCGATATATCAGATCCAAACATAATCTTAACCGTTTTCAGGTGGTATAACGCTTCTTCCATAAGTTCTGAGAAATCATGTAACACCCAATTTCCTCCTGTATAAATTTCCCTTCTACGCCACATTGCAGCTCTTGGCAATGGGGTTGGACGTGACTTTAGTTGTGTCAGAACCTCCCAGAGCCTCCCACTACTGTTGTCGATTAGCACTTGTTTGTAGAAGCATATGTGGCGTCTTAACCGCGAGGGGTGTGGCTCTGTACAGCTAACAGCCCCGACCCGAGACACTGGGGAAGAACACCACAACATCTAAAATTAAAGTGTTTGTGAGGTGCAAAACTCAGGATCAGCTTTGAGGATTGAAACTTTAACACGTCTGACACATAATCTGATAACAAAACCAAGGGGGAAAACTTTAGCATGACAATTAAGAGGTGGTCCTGTTGAGATGATTGCACAAGTATAATTTTGACAAACAAGTTGCCACAAAAAACATATTTTATTTATACAGAGAGGGCCCAATGAGAACTCAAGACTCTTTTTCATGTGCGCCCAGTTTAAAATCCAGAAAAATCCAAACAAAACTACATAAACCCATTTAAAAACAGGAGCAGGTGTGAGTATAAATGTTTATCACCACATTATTAAAGTGCATTTGCGGCACCCAAGTATCCTGTTTTGCCTATGTCCTTGAAATATATTCCATTTCTGGGAAGCAAAATACCCAAAGGCTTTTTGTCCCATTTCGGTTCTAGCGCGGCCAGTTTTTAGACTTATACAATCATGAAATCTTGTATTAAAAGTTCCCGTCTCAAAGTTCAATGAGCATGTGAGATATTCAGGCAAGTCGATTGTCTTAGTCTTTTATAAATACGTTTTATACAGTGATGTTCTTTTCTGACAGACACTGATGACCAACCTACTTTTTTTTAGAGAGTGGACAGTGATGGTTTTTAAATTCATCACCTGTTATGCAACAAAGAGCTGAAAGAGTGAAAAAGTGAATCTAAAGGTGTGACGTAGAGCCTGAAGTCTGCATGTATTACTCCATATGGTAACTGTTGTAGAAATAAGACTCCTTTTACAGGCTCTGATGAACGTTGAAGTAAAGACAAAGAGTTTATTTCTTGCAAGAAATAGGTCTGACAGCATCTCCTCCTAATGTCAGACCCCGAATCATGGAAATCACCAGGTTCATATAGTTTGAGATGAACCAGAGAACAAACATTTCCAAGTAAGGATATGATGCTCCTACTGAGGTGTGGTGAGACGAGCTCCTGGAGGCTTCGTGAGCTGGATCACCTCAGGATGTAACATGTGGAGTCAAAACGATACAAGGAGAGAGATCTCAAAGCCAACTGTTTGGTTTGATTGCATCTATCAGCACATACATTATCAACAGTAATATATGTGCTCATATCTTGACAGGATTAGCAATCAAAAGGGAACAAAAGGGTTTACATGAAAAGTTTTCCAACACTGTCTTTGACGACCAAACCAAATAAACTTTAGTTAATCTCACAACATTTGAATTTCCTTTACAGTAACAAAGTAAGTAGCTTTTCTTTTTCTGCATCAATTTAAAAAGCATAATGATGAATTGGTTAGTATAAAGAACTTTTTTTCAAACCACTACCAACCAGTTACACCACATCCATACATAGGCAGTGTGTGCGACGTGTCTTGCTCAAGGAAACAACAACTCCACACTGGTCCGAGCTGGAACTGAACGGGCAATATTACAGTTTTAATAGGACCACGCTACCTTAAGCCACTGTGGACGAAATGAACTGACATCCAAACCAAGAAAGTGCAGCTAAATAAAAAAAAAAGTACAGCTACAACTACAGAAGACAGAGTTTGACAGAAAGTATCAAAAATCAGATGAAAATACTCCACAGTGTTGCTTTAACTCCCTTAGAACAAGCGGAGGCGTTGGAAATAATGAGAGCCACACAGCGAGACAGAATGGCTGGCGGCGGCACGTAACAAGCCCTGCAGAGACGAGGAACTTTTATTTATTTATTTATCTACTCACCGTCTGTGGAGCAGCCCGTGGAGCCGTCGCTGGAGCAGTACCTCATCTCGATCCTCTGGCGTCCCACCTCCAGCAGGCCGGGGTCGGGGATGCGAGCCTTACACGTGTACCTGAAGCGCTGCTCGTAATGGCCCCCGTTGTCCGAGATGTTCACGGGGGTCCACGGCGTCCAAGGGGTGGTTTTCTTCAGCTCGGGGCACGGGACGGTGTTGCACGACTGGTACTCCTGCAATGAAACGCACGGTGTGTTCAAATAGGTGTCGGTGATGGAAAACGACACAAGTAAAACGAGGATGATTTAGAGCAACTGCTTCAAACTGATGTTGTTGTTTGGTTGTCTAAGGCGATTGGGATGTAATTCAAAGTGCTTTACGGAATAAGAAAGACATTAAAATCACAATACAAAACAAATCAAAACACGAATAATCATCATAAAATAAACATTTAAAAGAAGAGTGCGGAATGAAAACCTTTCAGTCATATGCACGGCTAAACAGAACTGTTTTGAGCCTGGATTTAAACATTGTCAAAGTAGAGGTCTGTCTCATCTTCAGGAAGACTGTTCCAGGTTTTTGCTGCATAAAACTGAAATGCTGACTCCCCATGTTTAGTCCTGACTCTGGGCAGCAGCAGGAGGCCTGTCCCTGTAGTCCTCAGAGTGTGACATGGTTCATATGGCAGTAACATGTCAGAGATGTACACGGAACATTTTAAACAGAACTTAACTTGCTCAGGTCCAGTTATAACACAGGAGATAAAACTCAATGCCATAATTACTGCTGCTACTGCTATAATTGGCTTTATAAAGTATGTTTAAAGGTACCTCCTGTGAAGTACAATACTTATTCATGACTTTATATTACTCATTCACCCCCACACTTTAACCTTTATGGCCACAACTGCCCTAGGGCTAACAGACAGACACTGCCAATCTGCCCCAACGGCCTGTCCGACCACCACCAATCACACACTCACTCCAACTCAATTACTCTAGCAAGGTTGTCCAAGAACACAATGACAGTGTGCATTAGTCAGAGCAAGGATAGAACCACAGACTGTGTAAAGAAGTGGACTAAGCGAGTGTGATGTCATCCATAGCGTTCGGCTCCAGTCAAATGAAGCTCATCGAGACTTGCAGTTATAAAGACAAACTTAGAGTTGAGATCCATATTTGGACTTCCATAGACAACCAAAGAGCCAATCTGGAGCGAGGATGTTGAAGGCAATGCCCCTTCCCGCCCGTACCACTGGTTTAGCAGGGAGTAGGCACTTAGCAACGCTGTCAATCAAACCTGTTGCTAACGCTAGTGAGAAGAACTTCGGGGTAAGAAGGCGCCTGATTTGTCTGATGTTAAATAAAAATACCAGGATCACGTAGAGCGGGTATTTTAAGACCAAATGATGAGCCTGACAGCAGCAGTTACAGAGAAACGAACCACAGTTTTTCAATAGAAAGTGAATTGGAGCCAGAGTCGATGCTCACTTCCTATCTGGAATGCAGTGGCTAGCAGGTTAGCTATGTCCATTTATATATACAGCCTATGGATAGAACAAACCTTCAAGTATATGGGTTACTATTTTGTTTACTCCAAGTGCTTTAAAAAATCTTTCCTGAGTTAAAATGAAAACAAATTAATCCTTAAGACGCCAGAGGAATGTTTTGAAGTGATTTTGCACCTCGGGCGCTTTGAATCAGAGCAGCTCATTGGACCAGTTACACGCTGACAGCAGATGACATAGAGACACTGATACTCGCGCGTGTCTTCCGCTATAACTTCTGCTACTGTGTTTTTTTCGGCTGCAGATTCGGCGGCAGGTGATTTCCTCCGTCTAGTGGGAGCAGATCAATCATTAAAGTTAGTATTAAACACCTCGGCTCAGACAGGGAGGCTTATTTCCAGGCGTGGTAATAAACGCAACAATGGCTTTTAAAATTCCCAGCAGCGACTATTACGAAATTAAACTGCTACTTTATGGGGGAATAAACAGTCTCTACAAAGCTTTCATCACTGTGTGCGTTTGCATGCATCTTCATCCCACTATGGACTGTTTAATGTTACCAAATGCAGTGTCTCTTGTCTTCGTAAACATCGGTCCAAACTCTTTTATTGGTTTGTTGTGAAAAGCACTCAGCGGCATGCATAAGGATAAGACCACTGGCACGATGCAGTACAAGGCAAGCAAGCCAGCTGGAAAAGGTCATTGATCCAGTTTAATTTACAATCGAGAGCAGGAAGGATGGATTTGTGGGGGTAAAGATTGAGTAAAGGCCAGGGACCAAGAAGGCAGCCAGTTGGAAAGTTAGCAAGCATTTCTGGTGTCAGGAAGTTAGGAATAAAAATAAGGAAAGACGGGCTAATCAAGGAATCAATGGGATTATCTGCTGCAGTGGCAAAAGTTGAACATTTTAAACATTACAAACATGGCCGTTACGGATAAATACTCTTTTTTACAGTTCACAATGGCAAACGTAAATGTGGAAACTTTTCTGATGGGAGTTTATGAGTCCACGTGTCCATGGAGATGTCACCGTTTTGCGTAGAATGTTCCAAAGTATGGCATTCAACGTATCGATATTGCATTGCGTGTTGGTTTGAAAAATACCTTAATAAACATATATTCTTACAGTGATTGGGGTCGCCTCTCCACAGATCTGCCTTGTAAGTCAACCTGGTAGCTTAGACTAACAAGTAGCGCACCTTGCACGCAAAAAGTTACACAGTGCACCTTCAATGAGCAAATGAGAAGATGTTTTCTTGCGTTTCTTTCTTTTTCACTACTCTATTTCCCACATTGTTACACTTTTATTTGGTGAAATTCTTTATAAAATGTTAAAAGCGCCAGCGGAGAACCTTGAAATCCTCTTCTTGGAGCGTATTTTCAAAAGCCAACGTATTTCACGACACAATTGAAGCCCATAATAGCGGCGTATTAGGCATCCTGGTGCTTTTTTGTGCGAGGAATCTAGACTTGAGAGTAAATGATATAGGGAGAAGGAGGTGCGCGGGCTGCCATTTTCTGCCACTACTTGTTTATTTATGCTGAATGGGGCTTTGAGTGAGAGCCAGACCTTGACAAAATAAGATAAGAGTTCTTTTCGGCACATCCGTCAGCCTGTCAACGCACACATCTTGGCGGGTCAGTCTGGGAGCACTATACATTATACAGTACACAGCCATTTTTCACCTCCTCCATGCTCCCTCTCTCTCCATCTATCTCTGTATCTTTTATTTCTGGCTTGATGTCAGTCTCTCTCTCCTTTGTGTCCCCGGTTGCATTGCTCCTTGTGTCGTCTCTGGGTATAAGGTTAAGTACACAGGGAGGATTTAGATTCTGTTAGGCCAGTGTGATGAATGGAACTGTCAGCCCCCGACCACTTCCTGCCTCTCCCCATCCAGCGCCGTAATCATCTGAGGACATTAATATTTAACAGCACTGCGCCAATGTATGCCGGCCTGCGCAGCCATTTTAATCAGAGCGGCTAGCCAAAAATATAGAATGTAAAAATATCGTAAAAGCATGAGGGGGAAGTTGGTGTTATGGATGGTGTTATTTAAACCAGCAAGAACGTTCTGGGTTCAAGTTTCGAACAATCTGGGGATGTTTTTGGGGGGAGTTTGCGTTGTTCTCTTTGGGTTTCGCTCTATTATAAATCGTCCAGCTGATAAAATGTTCTATTCTTTTGTGATTCCTCTATCGATGTAAAATATGCACATAACGGCTGAGTCTCTAACTTCCTGAACAGAATTTGAGATTTCGACAGTGTGGCACTACTGGCATGACAAGCTTATCTCCATGGTGACAAGCTGGTGGAAGTAATACATATTAGCTATAAAAATACGTCAAACTGAGTCAATGAAAGATTACATGCAGTACCAGGCAAAAGTTTGGAAACACCCTCTCGATCAATTTTTATGACTTTCTACATTTTAGATACACTCAGATGGCATCAAAAATATGAAGTAAAATATACGTAATTATGTAGTAAATAAAAAAGGGAGCGTCTGCAGTGATGTGGTCACTGTATCGTCTGTTGTTGCGAAGCTCTCGATTTACCGGTCAATCTATGTTCGTACCCTCAGCTGTGGTCATGAGCTCTGGGTAATGACTAAAACGACAAGATCGCGGATACAAGTGGCCAAAATGGGTTTCCTCTGTAGGGTGGCTGAGCGCTCCCTTAAAGATAGAGTGAGGAGCTCGGTCACACAGGAGGAGCTCGGAGTAGAGCCGTTGCTTCTCCACGTCGAGAGGAGCAGCTGAGGTGGCTCCTCTGGACGTCTCCATAGGGAGGTGTTCCAGGCATGTCCCACTGGAAGGAGGCTCCGGGGGAGACTCAGGACACGCTGGAGGGACTATGTCTCTCAGCTGGCCTGGGGGTCCCACTGGAGGAGCTGGAGGACATGTCTGGGGTGTGGGAAGTCTGGGAGTCCCTGCTTAGACTGCTGCCCCCGCGACCCGGTTCCGGATAAGAGGAAGAAGATAGATGGATGGATAAAAAAGGCAAATAACTACTATTCTTTTTTTGTATTTTATATTGAAATCCTCAAAGTAGCCACCTTTTCTTTGTTGAACAATATTCAGTAGAGTTACAAACTTATCTCCATGGTGACAAACTGGTGGCCATAATATATTATCTATAAAAACACCTCAGTTTGAGTAAATGTAAGATAATGTACACTACCAGCCAAAAGTTTGGACACACCATCTCTCTTTGGACACAGTTTAAATTTTTTTTTTTATTTTTACTATTTTCTACATTTTCTATGAAGTGGGATATATGGAATTGTGTAGTAAAGAAAAAAGCAAACTAGCTCTAAATATTTTTTGACAAAGCGAAGGGTGACTACTTTGAGGATATGAATATAAAATCTAAAACAATATATTAAGAGTTATTAAAATTATCAGAGTTTAACTTTTTTTAAATTTGTTACATAATTCCATATATTTTACTTCATGTTTTTGATGCCGTCTGTGTGTGTGAATAAAGCGTAGAAAGTAGAATAAATAGGCGTAAAGCAAAAAAAAAAAAAACAAAACAAAAAACTTGACTAGCCAGAAAAGTTACATAGTTCACCTTTAAGTAAATCAGTTTGCGAAAATTAATCTGAAAAATATGCAGTACCTGAACCGAACTACTCCTGTCTTCTTCACAAAAGCATTGAGGTTAAAGGGAAGAGTACTAGCATCCACCAGTGTTTGTTGTTGAGTTGTAGACGGTGGACAAAGATAGTAAATATTTAATATGTTGTGGCTCGCGTTTCAGCCTGGACTGTCTGGATTGGTGCTAAGGAGATAATAATAATAATGTTTTAATGTTAACCCTCCGCAGACACCTGTTAAGTTGTCACGCTCACTCAACACCAGGGAAAAGCTGTTGGGCTGAATGCCATGGACTTTCAAAATGGCCGCCCCTTCAGATTAAAATGGGCATATCAACACGGTGACAAAAAATACTCTTGGGGATTTAAAATAGCTTTTCCAATGACGCCGTAAATTGGTATTTTTACAACTTCATACTGTTTTGACACCATTTAATTATTTAAAGGTCATTTATGAATTATTAAGTTTGTTTTTTAGGTCTCCCATAAGAGGTGTAAACTTTCACTTTGCCTGTCCAAAAACACTGAACACTCTGTTGTAGTAGTAGTAGTAGTAGAAGCAGTATTAGTAGTAGTCGTAGTAGCAGTAGTGGCAGTCTCAGTAAACCCTCGCTGCTTCATTTTGTGTGATTGATGGGTCATGCGTTTGGGTCTGTACAAAGTTTGAGAGAGGGTCCTGCCTGAACAAGCTCCTGATGTGTTTAATAAAAGGGTTATAGCCAGACTTCAGGTGCTTTGAGTTACACAAACACACGGGATCTTCTCATTTTACAGCGAAGTCTCCCATTCTACAATATACTGAGCTTGTGCGTGTTATTAAAGGTCTTATATTACGCAAAACTGACTCGTGTGAGCTTTCAGTCATGTTATAATGCTGTTACTGCCTCAAAAACAGACCTGGAGTTGTGTTTTGTTTCATTTGCACATGTTTGAGTCACCTTTTATTATCAGTTTATCTATCTCCAAGGCTTAAAATCCTCTGTTCCACCTTGTGATGTCATGAAGTGTCAATTCCAGCGCTGAACTTATCCAAATGATTCTAGTGAAGGTGTGTGTTGCTGTGTCACTGGGCCAAACACTCCACACTTCTCTGCAAAGTGAGTGCAAAAAGCCTATTTGACAATGTATGGGAATTAGTATGTAAATTTGACGTAAATTGTTGATTCTCTTCGTAAGCAACTGGCTCTGCGGCAACAGCGCCTGGCAAACTCACTATCAGCGTCACTACTTCCTGTCTAATTTGATCTGTATGAGGTTTGTGCAGAGTCATGCTAAAATGAATAAATATTTAAAGATGAGGCAGTGGACAGAGAGCTGTGTGCATGTTAAAAAGTACACAAATGAAATAAATACTTCTCTGTTTGGAAAAGAGAAATGTTTGGGTGTAAATGCCAATGCTAATGCTAATTTTGAAGTTTTCTGAAGTATTCAATGTTTAAAAACAATTGGGTAGTCTTTATTTTTATTAATTAGAGGGTTAATAGGTTGTTTATTTTATGTTTTATTACTCAGTGAGCTCGCTGGCTTACCACTGTGCACAGAGTCAATAACTATCTGCAGAGTAACCCCCAAAGGCCCATAGTTATCCCATTGCTTTGACTGGTGTGTCATACAGAGCCGAGCCAGACCTTTGCTTAACCCAGAAGCTAGTCTTACATCTCACCTCAGCATTCACATTATATATTTACAAAGGTGTGTGAGTACAGGATGCAATGGTCTGTTTGGCACTCACTACAACAAGAACATTTATACTAAAACAAAAGGCCTGTACCCAAACCACTGGCTGAAAAACAAAAACAGGCTTGGCTTCTGCAGAAGAAGTAATTTTTATGACACGTTCTAAATAATAGATTCAATAGACCTGAGGTTGTTAAACACTGCACCTCTGTCCCGAGAAAAGAAAGAAAAAACACATACTGTACATACAAATGGAGTGACAAGATGGACGTGTAAATAAAATATTAGGTTGGAGTCAATTCAACAGTCAGTGGTTCCAATTAAAGTGTGCTAATGTGATTATTTCCAGCTAATAAGCATTGTGATGTGTCAGACACACATCCACAAACCCACGTCTCTATTGTGAAGAAATGAGCAGAAAGTGAACACACGGCAAAATGCAGCCGAACGTGACCGGAGCCTCGCGCAACACCAAATTGGATTCAATTAGTTCAGTGATTTGGACAAGCTCTCCACACAAATAAACAGAGAGAGATGGGATTTTTACACCTTTTTACGCATGTAGAGGGAGGGGACAGGAGCAGAGATGTAGTGAACATGTAGCACAAAGATCATGCTAAGGTTACTTCAGCTTTACTCGAGTATAAGTTCTGTGTTATTCAAAGGAAATTATTACAGAACTACTGCAACCACCATCCTATCGAAACTATTACTACCACTACTACTACTACTACTACTAGTGCTGCTACATGTTCACATACTAATCCAAAGGTGCTGGTTTTATTTCAACGTCAACCAATTTATAGTGTTGTTGTGTCATTGGGCAAGGCACTTCACATTGAGTTCATCCAGAGATTATGAAAATGCAAGTGTATGAAAGTCTTATCCCAGGATCAGCGGTCCAGCAGCCGCATAATTATCTAATTATAATTGAAACTCGCAAGAGGAGCTGGTGGTGCTGGCAGAGGTGATGCTGGCGGAGGTGGTGCTGGTGCAGGTGTCTGACGCTCTGGATTAATTTCATTGGGAGTCTATTTTTGCCAGAACCCACCGCAGCCTTTTCCCTTAATAAATGCACAGGTATCACATCGGCCTGTCACGATACATTTTGGACCACGATATATTAACACAGACAAATATAATGACAAACGATTATATTGAAACTACTTTAAACCAGTGACACAAAGCAGGATAATCCCAGTGAACCCATTTAAAAATTGCCAGTCTCATTAAAAAAGCCCAAGCTGCAACAGATAAACGGCAAAATGAACCGATAATAAGCCACAGACGTTATTTATTCTACTCTCTAAAGCTCAAATCTTACATTATTACATAAAAACGGCCAAAATCTCCCCATTATCGCAAAGAAAAAGTCCCCACGATAAAAACTGAGCTCCAAAATGATGCATTAGTGAGGGATATTACTAAAAAAAGTTCACGGCTACAATTAATACTTCTCATATTTCTACTACTTCTACCGTAGGGCCTAGCACTATTACTGCGATTACTACTGCCATATGTCAACTGGTGCTTGTCCCGCTTTCACTACTGCCATTATTATCGCATATTAACTTCTAAGGTAACTGCTATTTTAACCCATCGAGGTGTAGAAATGTAGAAATATAGAAATGTCCAATAGGTATAACTCTAAGGAGACGCAGCAGTAGCAGTCTGGAAGTAAAAACACGTGTAGAGGTCTAAAGTAGTATCTTGTACTCGTGTAGCTGCAGCCTGGACACTGGCACATCCCTGTATGACCCGGTTTGCTGCAAGAAAACATGTTTATACGTTTCTGCATGGTTCAAATTCCATCGTACTCAGACCACATCGACAGACCCGGCCTGTATTTTCTAGGTGCTACGCTCTGAGGAAATACAAGTTTAGATGGGAAAGTACATAAAAATAGCCAAGTCTGTGTACGTTTTCTGGACTGTGAAAATCTGTCTCTTACCTGCTTTTACTAGAGGAAGTCTGAATGCTCCCTGGATGTCAAAATGGACTATATTGTACAACTTAACTCCCATGTGTGGAATATAAGCAGTTTTCAAAGCACTACTCAAGCTCTGGCCATCGGTGAGAGGGGAATAATACAGAGTCGTGCTTCCCAGTCTCCTGCCATCATTACACTGATTATGTGACTTATTGCACCGGCAGAGCTCAATCTGTTTAAGTGAGCCAGTCCTGACACTTGTACTTGAGTCTGAAGTACTTTGTAAAGATTTAAGGTTGGAAACAGCAGGGGAATATGGGATTTTTACAGACTGTCTAATGTGCTAATATATCTGTGTTCGTGTCATTAAGCAAATGATTCAGTTTAGACACACCCTCATTTCAAAATACAAACATGAATATTAGAAGAAGCCTCGTTTAATACATGTAAATTAGAGAATATGTACAAAACTGTGTAGAGACTGGAACATGTCTTTATTTATCACAAATCTATAACAGCTGTCAAGACTTGCCATTCTATTTTATTTGTTTTTCCAAAATCTTGCAGCTCTGATCTGATGGGCCGAACATAAAGCTTTGTAGAATTACTCACAGTAACTCAAGTAAGAGTACTATTACATTGTAAACTTTGTTACTCAAGTAGGAGTAAAATGTATGGGATCTGAAAACTACTCTGAGGAGTACAATTTTATTATTTGTAATTGTAAAGTTCTTGGTCAAGGTTCACTTACTGCACAAGTGAAGGGACTAAGGTAAGAATAAACAATGATGAGCAGTGTGTTACACTGGAGTCTAGAGCACCACAACACAGAGTTCATCGAAGAACAATATACAGATAAATCTAATGTCAGAGATACTGCAGAACATGACTAAATGGCAAGTTTGGGGAAAGAAAAGTTTTGTTGCTCATTTATATTGCATGTGTTCAAATGGTCATTATAATATGAAACAATAAAGTAAGTAAAAAAGTACACAATGGTAGTGTTGGATATACAGGCAGATTTTTACTGTAACCTGGATTAGTAACATCATGTATATAGCTGAATATATAAGGGTCTTTACTAAATGTGTCTGACCCATGCTCTTGTATGACCCAGGCTGCAGAGATAACGGCACATTTGGTCCAAAGCTCAGACTTTTCTGTCTGACTTGATAATGAGGCGGCGTGTCGGAGCAGATCTCCTGGTAACACAGCAGCACACGCTCCATACAGGACTGTGCAAACAGCACATGTTCATTTCATTGGTGAACTGCTCTCAGTGTCATTAAAGTAGACGGCGCCGTGAGGACTCACCTCTGTCCATATATTTGACTTTAAACTCCAGTCAAATGAAGAGACCTATAAGATCCTCAGATATATTTAATGTACTTATGTGAATGAAGTAGGAAAGGCCAAAGAGAAGACCTGTGAGATAGTAAAAAACTCCATTAAACTTTATTTTACAGGCTGAAATGTGTAGTTGTTCCACTGGGTGAGCAGAAGACCTCAGAATGTCAGGAGGCAGAGAGGTCACACTGTCACTGTAAAGTCTGAATCCTGCTGTAGCCCATTCAAACTGCCTCTGTGTCCTTGGGCAAGACACTTCCCTGAATCTAGTATAAATAAATGTATGAATACGTGTTGGCGGTCAGAGAGGCCGTGATCTTTCTGTTAGCCCCATGTGGCTGGACTGGTGTATCTCACTCACTCACTTCCAGAGTGCTGAGTGAATGAATAATGCAATGCAATAATGAGTTTATAAAAAATAGATTATAACATTAATGCTGAATATTTCATGTATTGATCTGTCTCAGCTGAAGTTGAGTGACTTAAGATCTGTTTATTTTTAAAACAAATATTGGATTACGTTAAAATATTTACATTGAAGTATTTGACGAAATGGTGTGAGATCAGCAGCTCTCAGGACCAGACTGACACTTTCAGGAACCAAGAACAGCTGGAGCACAACTTGAGCATGAACTTGTGTATTGATGAGATCCTGAGTCTGAATCAAACTTTTCAATTAAAGATTTATGTGTGTATTTCAGAAAACAAGAAGATACCGATTTTAACTTGGAGAAAAGGCTTGTTGTGCAAACTCAGCTAAAAGAACCGCTTAAAGACTGTAACCTTTCGGATCAGCAGATCAGTTAATGGGTGACGCTGAAGGCTGTTTTCACTGCTGTATCTGGGAATCAGCTTGTTCTTCTAATCCAGCCCGTTGCTTTTTCAATCCAACATGGCTGCCGACTGTGTTTAGAGCCACCGTTCACCTGAGTCACCCCCGTACCTGCCTCTGCCCCACCGTCGCCCTGCGGTGAAGCCTCTATCACAGAACATGTAGCCTCAAGGATCAATAAAGAAACAGAGGGGAGAAAAACAACACATTTGATTTGCTCTGTGGCTTACTTGACTTTTGACCACAAGTGTGCTTTTATCAGACGAAACTTTCAAGTGTTTTGCAGAAATTTCCTGTTAAAACCAAGCAGCTGTTTTGCTCACCGCTGTCTAATATGTGACAGATTGCTAGAGCTGAGCACAGGTGCGTCTGAATGCTGACAGGTAAACAACACAAAGTAAATATGTGTGTAAAGTATAAACAGTATGTGCGGCACGGCGGGGGGCCTGGGATAGTAGAAAGGAGCGCAGCGAGAACAGTGTCTTTTGGATTCTCAAATGTATTAGATTCGCTATAGTAAATAAAGTGTTTTGTTTGGCCTTTGAGCTACAGTATATTTGATTTATGCAGTTTAAAATATATAAGATACAATACCATGACAACAAAACAGACAAATCCACTGAGCGACACAATCTATAGTCGTCTATTCATCTATGTGTACACAATGAGCGTGAAAAGCAGTCAAAATCAGATCATTATTACCAGTTATTGCACTAATATTGAAACTAGATCATTATATAAATCACATAAGCAGTTTTGAAATGATCATAAATCAGACCTATTGTGTTCGTGTTTGCTCTATAGTTACAATCTATGACACTTGTGGATCATTATGTTATAAGTTGCACATTTTAAATTGCAATATTGTTCTAAAATGGCTTAACCCTCTAGTGTCAGATGCTATCGCCGCCGATAATCTCTCGGTTGCGGACTTTCCATTACCGTAACTCTGCAAATTCAAATGGCGTCTCAAAGCAGAGGCACGGGGCTCTTTAAATATGTTACTGTCATTACGGTAATGTGCTTACGTTGTCCCTCGAAGACGACCAATCAGAGCGCAGGTCTCACTGGAATTCTTGCGCCAAAGGACAAATAAGGATGGATATGTAAAATAGAGGTAGTTGTGTGAAAAAAGGCAAAAGTACATGCTGATACTTCCTTTAACATGATTTTTATGGCTAAAAAAAGAAAAAAAAAGTCTAGGCTTGCTGTAATGGTCTATAATGTGCTCAGTCCTTAAAGAGTTAATTAAAGAAACACACTCGCTGACTTCTGTGTTTGAAAACTCTGGTGCCCAATGGGAGCTGACATCGCTGTGGACGTCTTCACAACAAGACGCCCTGGAAATCTATGTCATGGAGATAGCTGCAGATCACAATAGCCAGTAAAGGATCTTTAATTTTATTTTTCATTTGTAAAATAACTATGCAACGCTGACGAATCCTGCATATATCACCAATTAAGAAAATAAAACTGAACAACAAAGTAAGTACGTCACAGTGGGCGTATGCCGTGGTAGTGAAAACAGATTGATCGGCAATATGGCTTGAAAATAAACTATTAAAGAGTGCTCAAAACATGCACGAATCACTTCAAAAACAACTTATAGAGCTATAACATGATTAAAAGCTGTGAAAAGTTGATTTGGCAAGAACAGGTCTGCTTTAAACTTTATTAGACCTAGTGTAATCCCACACGGCAATGATAATTTAATGTTAAAAGCTACATTTATCATCTAAAAAAAGCATTTTTAACTATCACTGTGGTGTCAAAATTGATATCAAGCCTATTTCTAAGTATCAAAAACTACAATAAGCTTTCAGACTGGTGCTCAATCTTGAAATACATGTATGGATTTTGAATTTGAACTAAAGTCAGACCTCCCTCAAAGTACGGGCTCTATTTGACAATGAGATACGAGCAGTAAAGGAATATCTATTGAATCACTGACATAAATAGAAGGTATAAGGTGAAAGAATTTGTCCGTCCGTTGGGCACATTCACACCGAGCCCAACGGCACTCTTAAACTCTCACTTCCACTCTCCTTCTGTCTGCACTTAGCTGATAGTAATATAAAGTACTGCAATGGTAAAGAATTAGTAAAAATCCCAAACTGAGCCCATTCAGGGATAACTACACTGAGCCAAACAGCAAGCTAAACGATCACTTGTTCTTTCACTCACACTTCTGTCTGGGGTTAGCTGATAGCGCTACAGGATCAGAATAAAAATGACTACCACAGTAATCCAAGGAAAAAAAGACTTTGTAATCTTCTGTTTAATTACGCAGGTCTGTCCAAACTGGAGAAGCACAGCAGATGGGACATAAACCAACACTTTTAGGCCATGTTTTATAATTACAACTCCAAAACGCACAATTGCATCACTGACCATTCTGGAAATATAACTCCGAGAGCCTGGAGCACCAACGTCTTCAACCGCTACGGAAGCCTTTAATACCTGCAACTGTTTCTTTGATCTGCGTAAATATGCGGCATTAATACAAGGTAGTCAAGCTGTCCGAGCGATAGAGAAAAAGCTAAGGTGTCTGTGAAGTATGCATGCAATTATGGGGATGTCTGGTGGCACCCACAGACCTAATTAAGTCCATGTCAGCGAGTGGAGACGACAGGGAGGCGACGCAAAACAAACGCCCAGGACAAAGTGCTTCAGGAGCAGAGCCGGAGGAGAGCGAGCCAAGCTAATGAGCCGAGCAAGAGAAGGGCCTGTCTGCGGCAATTAGACACATCAATAATCATATCAAGAGCTGTGCGCCTTATAACTTTGAATCATTTGTACATCTAAAAATTTAGGTTCACTTTGCGGTACTTCGGGATTGTTATTTTTTGAGCAACAAAGATGTTCAAGGAGACATTTTAGCCTAAACCTACTTTTATGAGTTTTTAATCTTGTTTAATGGTGTCTGCATAATCTCTTAGTCGTCCAGATATGATTCGCAGCAAAAGAAAAATTGAATTATGTCTTAGAGCGAGGGCGTTTCTCCACTGTCACAGACCGTGTTGTGCTGTGTTTTTATTAATAACAATTGTGTCTGTTTTTGGAGGTGACCCGGATGCACTAGGACCCAGCGCATTTGCCCACCTGCGAAAGGAACACGCCTCTTACGTCCTGTCGCTGCTCCTCGGGCTCGACTCCACCTGGCCACACCATCAGAACTTTAGCTCTTTAGCACAATTTGCACGTATTTATTGTAAATTATTGAATAAACGCTTCACCAGAGAGATTAAACCTTTACAGTTGTGTCTGCTACCTTCTTTTGTTGTGGTAGATAAGCTGGGCCATAACAGAAATGTGGTCTACTCCAAAAACAAAAACAAAACAGCCGCTCCATAACAGAATGCAGCAAAACCATCGTGAGAGCAGCTCAGGACCCCAATCTGCTGTGCATCTCCATCTCAAAGCAACTAGCCACTCCTTTTATCAGTAAGGTACAATATCTTGGCCAAAGAAAAGAAATGGTTTGAGAGAGGAGTTAAAGAGGCTGTTTTTGTTAGGGAACACAATCCATGTTTGAACAGAAACAAGGGATTTAGACATAATTTATCACCTATTTATAACTCCATCCTCAGACCTAAATCAAAACAAGGAAAGCAACAGTGATAGCGAGTGTGCTAATAGATGTGAAAGCACCCATTAGACGACTGAATTATGATGCAAAATATGACTCAGGCACAGTTCACACTTAATGTAGCTCATTAGACTTAGCTTATAGAAACTGTTTACAAATAAATGTGTTAGTTTCTGTGTAGTTAGCTCCTCATTTCAGACAGATATAAGGCAGTGTCCAGCAGCAATCTGACCAGAACTGAAGAAGACGCTTGGATTTTTACTCTAAAAACTTTTGTCCAGTTGACAGGATTTCATTTTTCTTTTGCCTTGTGTTTCTTTTTAAAAAATAAAACACAAAAATGCTAATCTGCTGATTGTTATGTGAAATGAAGCAGCAGGGGCCAATAACCTCCGCTGCTTAGAACACGAAGTCAATTGACCCACTTCCATTAAGCTGTTTTAGATCAATATTGTGTTGTGCCATTACCGTTTACAAAAATTTAAATAAAGATCTAGGTAGGTTATAGTTCGTACCCGTAACATAACATTTAAAACAGTCGCTTCCAAATATTACACCTTTAACTGTTTCTGCTAAACACTTAATCGCAAATCAGACAGGCAAAGTGAAGCATTAAAATGTGTAAAACTTTAATATATCATCTTATTTTCATGGTAATCCAATTTCACTTCAATTAAAAAACACAAAAAACAAAGTGTCCTTCAACTTAATTAAACTTGTGATAATTTCATAACAAGCACACACAACATTAGCCAAAAAAAAAAAAAAGATTCACTCCAATATTTCAAAACCCGACGCTGACGTACGCTTACGGTTTGCGGTTCCTGTTCAAACAAATGTGTCGTCTCTAATTTACCACACGTCTATAACACTTGATACAAAAACTGTCAGCGGAGTTCTTCATAATCTGCCGAGGGTCCCCTGTGGTCCCAGTCACTTTCACTTCACAAGGCAAAACAGAGCTCCCCAGCACACTGACACTGACAACAGCAGCGCACAGTACAATCAAATAAAAGATATAAGTCCACCTCGATATACTGCATCTGCTAAATCACTGTTTATGTGCACTATGGAACTTTTCTGCTGAAGTGTAGGCCACCGGTTTGTCTCCATGGAGATGTTATTGCTGGATTATTGCACAGTATTGGATTAAAGCGGACCCATTAGGCAAAATCGGCTCAAATCGCAGTTTCCTCTCGACATATACTCACCCGATGTTGTTTTTGGAGTGATTCGTGCGTGTTTGAGAAATCGTTAGTCGCTTTTTGAGACGTGATGTTGCCAATCAATCCCCGTTTTCACCACCACCGATACATGCCCTCTGTGACGTACGTACTTTGTTTTCCAATTTTATTTTCTTAATTGGTGATACGTGTAGGATTTGGCAACGCTGCAAAGTCATTTTGGTACGAATGAAAAAAAAAATCAGCTGGGCACTGCAGTTTTCTAACAGTCAGTGGACTTGTTTCTTTTATTAAGTTATGTTAGATTATAGGTAGATTTTAGATTATGATAGATTATAGCCAATAATAGGTCTTCTTTAAACTTCCAGTCAATTCAATATTGCATTTATTCAATTTCAGGTGTTTGTGTTGATCGAAAATACCATGGAAAACACTTATTGTTCTCCACAAATCTAACTTGTAACTTTTAGCCTCGTGGCGACTGAATGGAAATAAATACGTTTAATGCCACACAGTGGATCATTACAGACAAAGGAATAACATCTACATGGAGACAAGATGACGACAGGCCCTCCACCAGAAAAATTACACGGTGCATCTTTAACAGGAGGTACATTTTTCTTTTGTATTTCTTTCCTGAACAAACTAATGTGTCCCTGGCAATTATAAGATGCTCTGTATAAGGTGAGTGTGTGCTAGCGTGCTATTTAGCTTCACTACGGGCCATTACACAGGCTGCGGGATGTGCTCCTTTAGCTAAATGTCCCGTTTAATGTTGCTCGCTCATCGTCGCCTCACTCATGGGTCAACTCCTCAGTCTTGTAGGAGATATAAACTGTGTTTAGAAATGAATATACATTGTATACTAATAACACATGCATAATTCATTGTGGGGTTTAATACCAGTGAGTGGGAAACTGGTGATAATGTTTATAGGGCAATGGGATCCATGTTTTAGGTTCCATTTGAGTACTTTGCTTTTATGAAATAATGAAACATGCTTTACACTATATTATTACAGATTTAGCACTATTTATTAATTCATATTCTTTACTACAAAGGAGGATGTATAGGGAGGGTAGTTTAGTAATATTGGAAATGTCCCAGTTCATCCAGGAAGATGAACTCTCGCGATTTTTGAATTCACAAGCCCTTGAGAATCCGTTTTGTTCAGCTCAGGCTGAAGCGTTGGCATGTGACTCCATTTTACCCTGGCCGTCGCCGAACACCACAAAACAAACATGGCGATGCCAACAGAAACACTTTTAGCAGAAATCCAGACTATTTTGTTTTGAAAAACACTTTGTGCTTTTGTGGAAGGAAACGGGTTCGTGCTTTTCTCTAAGTGGATTTAACTAAAGTTTGATTTCTTGCCTTTTTCCGCTGTAGTGACCAATCAGTGACCAGATTGATGAGTAGAAGTCTGTTCAGAGAGCAACACATATCAGTCTGACAGGTGCCAGGTTACTGTGTTCCATGTATTTGAGTAAAAAGTGTCTTGCCTCAGTGCAGATATATCACATAAACAGCTGTGTGGTGTCTGCATATAATTGTAAAGCATTTTATTTTATTGTTAGCTTTACTGTGGTGGCAAAACTCTGCTCTGGCCTCTGAAAGTTGTGAAAAGTGCTTATAAACTCATCACAATGAATAATTAAGATGCTGGGAATGCATGAGGTAAAAGAGAAATAACTTTGGACCAATGCAAACTGTTTGAAATGAACTTTTTTCACATTTTAAAAACTGTAACAATCGAGCTTTGAAAGAAGCAGTATATGTAATACTATTTAATACTTTTCATGGCAGAAGTCTGTTGAGTGTGTTGAACATAAAGACAACACTACATGCAGTACACGATTAAGACTACTCTGACATTTGCTTCTTTATTTGTTCACTATAAATTCACTCCTGTGATTCTAAGCTGACAGAGTACAGTCCTCACTATTTTAAACACAATCACATGTTACACTACTGTGCACTTACACATCTTATACTTATAATTATTATGTACGTGTAACTTTAAACCAAAGTGGTCAGAGACTAAACGTCCTTTAAGATTCACAAATTCTTCTACCACATTTGTTTCTTTGGATATTTGGACAAGGTTGTGAAACAGGAAAAACTCCCAAAATGTGGAATTTTAGATTGTGCTAACCACTCTGCCACTGAAGCTTTAAAACAGCATTGCACCAGAAAGAGGAACTGAGCGTCGGATACCTTCTGAGATTACATTTTTTAAACCAAACAAAGTAGAAATCTTGCTTTTTTTTTGCTCTTTGAAATAGGCCTGCAAGATTAACCACAATCAAATCGCAATCTTCATTTTAATAGATTCAATTAACAAATCGAAAAGGCTGCAGTTTTTGAAGTATCATCATTTCCAACACAACAAAATATCCGTCGTATTCTACGTGAAGAAACTGACAACCCTGTACTCCGTGGGTCTGTACAAACATGTTCAGAAATGTGATTCTTCTGTTAGTATCAGTTCATATTCCAGCTCTTTTGTCATATCTCCTGGGTGCGCTTAAAAGTGAAATAAAAAAATAAAAAAATCCCAAATCCAATCCCAAAGCTTGTCAGAACAAAATTTGATATTTTTCCCAAATCACACATCTCTACTTTGAAACGCAGAACCAACAACAACAACATTTACGACCACTTTAGTAATGAAAGTCAGTCCCGATATGTCCTTTCTCGCTTCTCTTAAAACAACCTTAGAAATAAACCAAAAACACAAACAACAACAGCCGTAAAGTCCCACGTACCACCCGGCCTTGACCCAGATGTTCTAATGCTTTTCCACGAGGGACACGGACACAGAAAAAGCGATGGCGTTCATTGCGTCTTCATATTTACGCACACTCGAGATGGTATGTGCGAGCGAACAGAAATAACATGCAGCATCTCATCACTCTGTCAACAAGGGCCAACGCCGGAGCCCGCGTCAAAAGAGCCTGTGAGATAAGCTGCTCATGTGCGCTGATTACTGTTGTCAAATGTGTGTCTGTGTGTGTGTGTGTGTGTGGTGTTAAAAGGATCCTGGTAATAAAAGAGAGAAGGATGCTGTGTAATTATAGACATATAGAGGATTTTAGTTGTGCTTTTACGGGTTTAACATGAACGATCCAATGCATCACGTAGCACACGGACACATACGAACGCTGAAAATGGTACTAGCGTTTTGTTCTTCTCTTCTGAATGACGTGAATTAGCCTCAAAAAGCCCCATATTACGCCGTTTCCGCTCAAAAAGAAAACACTCCGTTCCGCCTTGTGATGTCATGCGGTGATACAGGAAGTGCTTCACTGTGTTTTTAAACTCCTTACACCTTCACGAGAATTATTTGGTTAATTTCAGCCGTGGAATTGTCAATCTTTACTGAGCTAAAGGTAAAAGGTAGATGTTAACTTGAAAACTATCGCTTCATGACATGACAAATAGATGGTTTGATATTAACAAACTATCACTTCACTTAAGTAAAACCAAATATATACTCTTTGGGAACAGACAAATTTCTAAACAAATTAAAATTCAAATTAATGATATAGAAATAGAAAGAGTCACCATCGATAGTAAAATAAGCTGGAAACTACATATAAATAATGTAAAAAAAAAAAAAAGAAAAAAAGAAAAACTATTGCTATAATATGTAAAATGAAAACTTTTTAAAACCAAAAAAAGGGTTTATATTATACTGTTCTCTTTTCCTTCCATACCTTAATTATTGTGTGGAAATATGGGGGAACAATTATAAATCCAATATGAATCCAGTATTTTTACTTCAAAAGAAAGCGATTAGGATTGTCAATCAGGCAGAATATCATGCACCCACTAACCCACTCTTTATTAAACTAAAAACATTAAAACTAAACGATCTGGCTGAGTTTAATACAGTAGTTGTTATGTATAAGGCTCATAACCACAGGCTTCCACACTGTGTCCAGGAGCTGTTCAGACCTACAGAGAGTCGCTATAATCTGAGGGGAACTGGGATCTTCCAAAAAACTATGGCAAGAACTACAAAAAAATATATGCATCTCAGTTACAGGGGTTAATTTATGGAATCGTTTGGATAATGAATTAAAAAGCTGCACTTCAATTAAAGTATTCAAAAAAATGTATAAATTAAAAATTCTAGAAAAATATAGAGCAATAGTATAACTGTTACTATGACAACTGAACTGAACATTAATGAACATAGTATAAACTTTGTCTAATACAAAATATAAATCATGTAATAAGAAAACAAAATAGTAATAATAATAATGATATGCTGATGATTAAAAATAACACCTATGATCATGATAATAAGGACTACTAATGATTATTATATATAAATATGAACCCAGAGGTAACCGTATGAATATAAAAACAAATGTATTTCTTCTGTATTGTATAATTATTTGAAATTGTTGTGAGCCAAAGCCTTTCAGTCACAATTGGACAGATTCTGTGTGTGTGACTGTGACATTATTTTGTTTGTTTTTCTGTGTGTGTCTGAATAAACTAACTAAATAGAGCAGTTTGAATTTTGGAGATGTAGCCAGACTCCTCCTGGTGAGACCTGCCTGGAAGGAGGCCACCGGGAGGAGGTCCCAAGGAAGACCTGGGAACGCCTTGGGGTCCCACCGGAGGAGCTGGAGGACGTGTCTGGGGTGAGGGAGGTCTGGGATCCCTGCGACCCAGCCCCGGATAAGCAGAAGAAAATGGATGGATGGATAGACAGACTAAAAGTAAAGAATTACTCAAACATATGTGAATGAAGTAAAACAACTACTCCAGGTATGTTTTTGAGGAAGTAACAACATTCTAACGTGGCTTGAATCTCACAAGAGTCAACTTTGTGTAATATAGGACGTTTACAGGCGAGTTATGTAACGTTGAGTGTCGTTCATGTCTGACCACGGGGATGTTATAGTTATGGAATGTTTCACAGTGTGGCATGAAACTAATTTAACTCTATGGAGACAAGCGACGCGATTCAATTTTGTGATCCCACCCTGTTGTATTCTCACATGTCACCACTAGATGCTCTCTACGTTACTGCTGTCTGACGTTAGCTTTGGTCTGACAGAAGAAGACCAGACAGCACAGGTCAAAGGAGGGAGGAAGGGCAGGTTTTACGTCTGCTGTCTACTGAAAGAAAAAAAAAAAGCTAATAAATTTGCAGATGGTAGCTTTAATGCCACACTGGGAAGCATCATTAACTATTTTACTTGAGCAAAATCCATTTAAATGAACAATACTTTAAATTCGGAGCGATTCTCAGCTTCTCTGCTCACCCCTTCCTGCAAAATGTGCACCTTACCTTACAGCGAGGTGTATTTAATGAGTTTGTCTCCTCGCGGGATTATGTCAAGTGTAAATTAAACATGAAACAGATCTTTTTCTTGGGTATCTTGTATATTTTCATCTGCGTAGCTGTAACTGAGAAGCTTTTGGTAGTAGGGCTCGTTTAAACATTAAGCACAAAGCAGTAATGGGTGTCTCAAGTCCTACCTGTCCACAGCCGGGACAGTCGTCTCCATTCTCACATGTCCTGCGCCGTGATTGGATACCTCCACCGCAGGGCACGTTACAGCGTTCCCATGGCGACCAGGCGGACCAGTAGACGTGGGGAGGGCAGGGCAGGTGCTCGTTACAGTATCTGAGAGAAACGCAAAACGTGAGTAGGAGGACTGAACACAGTAACTCAAGATAACGTAGACCTACAGAAACATTCCAGGGGTTAAAGGTTGAAGGTTAAAGAGGAGGTATGGGGTATTGTTCTGTAACACATTGCGTATTTAGATCACCTTTTATTGTTTTGAAAGCGTTAAACAGCATTTTAACATGTTTAATAAGCTACATTTGACATTTCTGACACGCTGATTCGCCCTTCCCTTTGCTCCCTGTGCTAAGTCACTCCCATTTCAGAGCGCTATCACACCTCAACCAGCGCTAATGAAACTATCGCACATCACACCAGGTTTGTGAAGTCGTAGTGTATTGTTTTTTGTTATGGTTTTGTATATTTATGGAAAACTGACATGGGTGATGTACACTTGTGGGCGGAGCTTTGCACAGAATCTTACAGCTAACGAACAGGACCTGGGAGAGATCGCTAGATTGTGTAAACATGCATGGATTTTTGAAGAGGGAACGGCGTTATAACATTGTAGAAAGCTTCAGAAAGTTGATTTTTTACCCGTTCTTTGACATTATCTGTTTATTACATTTGATGACACCACTTACAGTAAAAGAAAACAAAGAATCTAACCTAAAATACTATCGTCACAATATTCCTAACGCAAATTCAGAAATACATGTGCTAAAATCCCAACCCAGCTTGAACAGTTGTTTATTTGTTAGATTCCTGTCATAACATATCAACATAAAAACGCATTTTCATAATTAACACCCCAAACACCCAGTTATTTTCAATGCGTTCTCCCGTTTTTTAATCTAAAACTTTCCCAGATGGTAGACAGGTTGAGTGCATTTGTTGAAATATACTACCCACATCCAACTCCAGCGGCCCCGTCTCTGCGTTCTCTTAAGCTGTCAGGTGAAAATGGCATAAGAACTCTGTCTGACACTGTGTTAAAATAATCTGTGAAGGCCACTAAAGTCGTCAGCGCACTTTTGCCTCGTCACTGTCACAAAAATAACTCCACAAACTGTCTCCTAAGTTTACTTATAACAAAGATTCTATGGCGCTTCGCTGTAGACCCTTCAGCGCAGGCTCTGTTGAACATTTAAGTCCATTTTACTACATATTTTAATCGCCCTCAATATGTATTTCACAGTTCATTTGCAGTAAAAGCCACACGACGCATGCATCACTTCTAATTACACTGTTTTACAAGACAAGTTTACTGCTATGTCTACTATACTTAATAACTCACTCTCATTAACAATCAGAGCGAGGCTTATTACTGCCATATAATATATTTTATATCTGTTACACATGCCACTATAAAAGGGGTTTATTGCGCTCGAGGTTCGGCACGTGCTCGTCTTTAGGAGCTCCGACAGTTGGCCACAAACTTGACGCTTCTGTTGTGTTATTTTCTAAGTGTTTTCTTGCAGCGTTACAGTTTTTAAGATACAAAACATAGAAAGTGAAAGTGTGGGCTCTTTTCTCTCTTCGGTGCAGCTGAGTAGGCGAAGGCGTCTTTAGAATTATACCAATAATAGTTTGGATTTATATAGCACCTTTCACTTTTAACTGGAGACGGTTTAACAATGAGGAAATCTGTTTCAGTGTAGTGTTTTTTACATAATCTGCGCTATTGTTGTGTTTTTAATAAGGGCAATTTTCACACACTAGGAGACAACAGGACAACAACAACAACAAATGGATTAATGTCGTGTCAGTGTATTTTTTAAATGGAAATTATTCACATTTTTATATAGAGATTCTCCACCTTCAAGGCCCCCAGAGTACAGTTCATTTAAACAAAACATTTAAGGGCTTATATGATCAGCTGTTTATTTAATGAGTGAGAAAGAGGGAGAGAGAAACCGAGAGGAAGAGACAGAAACAAAGAGACACAGAGAGAGAGAGAGAGAAAGAGAGAAACAGAGAGTGAAACAGAGTGAGAGAAACAGAGAGAGAAAGAGAGAGAGACAGAGAGAGAGAAAGTGAGAGGGAGAAAGAGAGAGAGAAACAGAGAGAAACAGAAAGAGTGAGAGAGAGACAGAGAGAGAGAAACAGAAAGAGAGGGAGAGAGACAGAAAGAGTGAGAGAGAGACACAGAGAGAGAGAAGCAGAGAGAAACAGAGAGAGAGACAGAGAGAGGCAGAGAGACAGAGAAACAGAAAGAGACAGAGAAAGAGAGAGACAGAAACAAAGAGAGACACAGAGAGAGAGACACAGAGAGAGAAAGAGAGAGAGAAACAGTGGGAGAGAGACAGAGAGAGTGAGACAGAAACAAAGAGAGAGACACAGAGAGAAAGAGAGAGAGAAACAGAGCGAGAGAGACAGAAAGAGTGAGAGAGAGACAGAGAGGGAGAGAGACAGAGACAAAGAGAGAAACAGAAAGAGACAGAGAAAGAGAGAGACTGAGAGAGTGAGAGAGACAGAGAGAAACAGAGAGAGAAATAGAAAGAGACAGAGAGAGTGAGAGAGTGAAACAGAGAGAGAAATAGAGAGAGAAACAGGGGGAGAGAAACAGAGAGCATTGGAAGAGTGAAACACTGAGAGAAAGAGAAACAGACAGAGAGAGAGAGAGAGAGAGAAAGAGAGAAACAGAGAGAGAAAGAGAGAGAACTACTGGATTAATGCCATGTCAGTGTATTTCTTTCTAAAATGGTAATTATTCACATTTTTATATAGTGCTTTTCCACCTGCAGGCCCCCAGTGTCTGAGTCCAGTTCATTCACACACCAGTGGACACAGACACTGGGGGCGAGGTGGGTTAAGTGTCTAAGTGCACAAAGACACAACAACAGGATTCATCTCTGGGACCTGGAATCGCACCGCCAACCTGTGGGTCAATGGATCTCGCTCGACCAATGACGTTTATGTCGAGAGCGGGGTTCATATCAGTGGACAAACCGAGCTACTGCCGCTCCTCCTACATCTCCGTTAATAAATGCAGTAGTTTTCATTTTGTTTCCCTCAAACAAGTGTAAGATTTAACTTCATAGTTGGAACTAAAACTAACCCCGGTGGAAAATCTCCTGAAGGCACTTGAACACAATGAAATCAATACACACATGATTAAAAGCCTGAAAATTACATTTGTGCACACTTTTATCATTCCAGACAGGCTTTGGTCCATAATATCTAATCTCCCTTTTTCCCCAAACGCACAAGTCTCTAATTATCCACTGAAGGCTGAGTAAGCAGTGAAGACAGTGCAGCGTGCTAAGGGAAATATCAACAGAAGGTTCATAATGCAGGATTTAAGTACAGCCAGATTTAGACCCAAAGCAGCGCCTTTACACTCTGTTTATCTTTGAAAGCTGCTGCAGGACAATCAGGACTGAAGTTATGGCTGAAGAACAAGAGAACAGACTTAGGACCTCTGAGCTCTGGTGTTCACTTTGAATAAATGTGCTGACATAAGTAGTCCTCTTAAGCCTGGACATGTGTGGGAGTAGGGATCGGGCATACGTCCAAATAAGATATTATAAATAAACAATGTTAGAGGAGATACAAAATGTCATGCACGGTCTGCGGTGTTGAACAAAACCTTTAAGGGCTTATATGCTCATCTGTCTGTTTAATGTGTGAGCGTGTTACAAAGCTGTGTCTTTATCCAATGACATGCCTGGATTAGATTTGTTTATTTGTGTAATTCTGCATATTTAGTTGGGATTCTTCTCCAGAGGACAAAGCTCTTGACCACTTTAGCATTGACCTCGCCCACTTTTGCCTCTAAACGCTCCTCGCTCTCGACATAAACATTATTGATTCAGCTGAGAGTTTCCAGCTCCCTCTGATGAATGCTGTTGTTGTGTCCTCGGGCAAGACACTTCACCCAATTTCTTTGTCATGGCACGTCTGGTTAAGTGAGATTCCCGTTCGTTTCAATGGAGAATTTGAGAGAAGTTTCACCACCGATACGCGATATACAGTAGGTTTGTTTGTGTTAAAGGTTCATTGTTGATGTTCACGTTCTCTGGGACGATTTAAAACGACTGTCAAGATTGGCAGCTCTATACAAAATAAATCAGCCCAAATAACGATGGCGGCGCCCACGGCAACGTCCGGAATAAGGTGAATACAGCAGCAAATTGAGAGGGAAAAAATGAGAGAGGGAGAGAGAGAAACAGAGAGAGGGAGAGAAAGAGAAACAGAAAGAGAGGGACAGAGAAACAGAGAGCAAAACAGAGAGAAAGAGAGGGAGAAACAGAGAGAGGAAGAGAAACAGAGAAAGAGAGGGACAGAGAAACAGAGAGCAAAACAGAGTGAGAGAAACAAGGAGAGAGAGAAACAGAGAGAGAGAAAGAAACAGAGAGAAAGAGAGGGAGAAACAGAGAGAAAGCGAGGGAGAAATATATAGAGAGAAACAGAGAGTGAGAGAGTGAAACACAGAGAGTGGGAGAAAGGGAGAGAGAGAAAGAGAAACAGTGAGAGAGAGAAACAGAGTCAGAGAAAGACAGAGAGACACACAGAGAGAAACAGAATCAGAGAAAGAGAGACAGAGAGAAACAGAGAGAAAAGGAGAAACAGAAAGAGAAACAGAGAGAGCAAAACAGAAAGAAAGAGGGAAAGAAACAGAGAGAGAAACAAAGACAGAAACAGAGAGAAAGAGAGAGAGAAACAGAGAGAAGCAGAAAGAGAAACAGAGAAACAGAAAGAGGGAGAGAGAGAGAGGGAGGGAGAGAGATACTGTTCTTCTCTGTGGCCTCTGTGTCTCAGTGCAGTGTAACAAGACTGATCAGTGTTGTCATCCGTGGAGCTCCTCCATGTTTTTAAAGTCCATAAACCATCAGTTTATGTGTTCTGATCATGTCAGTGCTCAAATTACACAAATCACCTTCACAGCTGAGCATTTTGACACCAAGCTACTGTTATTTTCAGCTTCACATCATCCAACCTGCTTCACTTTTCAAAGTCCCAGCAGAGGCAGTTCTCGCACCTTCTACTGGTAAAATTAAGAGACAAATTTCATACCAATTAGGTACTGAGCTTTGAGTCATTTCCAAGATAAATTATCCTACAGAGACATTGAGGCTCTTATGCCCAAAGTAGTTTAAAATGCCGTAATAAATCATAATAACAAGCCATGTAACCATTTTCCTATTTTGAATTCAAGGTAGCACAGTGGATTCTACCTGTTTCGCACTTCACACAGCAGATTGATGGCTTACTTGATTTAAACATGTGCTGTGGCAATAAAAGTGCACACAACAGGTCTGAGGCTCCCAAATGGCCCCTATTAGCCACTGTCTTTCATGTAAAACCACACGGACAGGGTAATACTAGTGCTATTCAAGTGACCAGTGCAGATTTTTCCACTCACATGAAAAACACACTTCTTTATTCTTTCAGAGCAGAATCCTCTCCGCCCTCGCAGCTGGCCTCAAACTGGCCTAAGGTGTTTTAAACAGCTGAACAAAGCACATATTCAGAGCACTAAGATCAAACAAGGCAAAACCCAGGCTAAGAAGAAGGAACACAGGCGGGTGGGAAAATCAAAATGTGTCCTGTGATATTTCAGCTGTTTCAAGTTCAGACGATTTCTATCTGCTCTGGTTTGTGGCAAAATTAAAGCTGCAATATGGGACTTTTCCAGCGGATGCTATGTCATACGCTTTGACGGGGATGTTCCAAAGTATTAAGTGGCATTTAACTTGAGCAGGTGATGACGTAAGGCCAACTTACTGATCAGGATGAGAGAATACGACTCACAATCAGAGACAAATTACACATTTTAAATCAGTTTTCTAGCGATAAAAACACTTGTAATGTGAGGATAAATGTGTGATAGATTTAACAATAAACTATTCCACTATTCCAAAGCAAAGAATCTCTAAAAAAGCTGCCAGAGAAGATACATCGTGTGCATATTTTGACTATTTTGAATAACATTTAAATTCAGTGTTATGACTAAATACAGTAAGTAACAAGTACAGCATGTTCCTCATAAGTAGAATTTAAATCTCTCCCTATTTTTATACAGATTGATATCAGTCTGCTCCACACTCCCTTCGTTACATCTCCAGCCTGGTCAAACATGATCGTCCAATCAGATTTGTTTTTTTTTCAGTGACACGTCTGAAACAAAGGAGCTCATTGGTCATCTATGATTTGCAAATAAACTCAAATTTCTCTCAGAGTTTAGTGTTAGTTTAGAGTTTTTTCAATTCCGTGATATATATTTTTTTCCTTTATTATTTCCGATAAGGACGGTCCACGCCTGTCCCTGATTGGCTAATCCACCCGTCAATCACGCCCATTTGAACACAGGCAGATCCACCGGTGACCAGACTCACATCTTCGTAAAGTATTGACGAAGTGTCTATTCTTTATCTCAGGCAACTAAAATATATGAGTCAAAGTCAAGTTCAGAAATGCAATCTCAAATAGTATCATTGTCGGAGGTTTGCTTTCTCTGAGGGCTTCAATTTGTGAGAGAAATTGGGCAACAAGCAAAAGCAAAATGGTGAGGTAAGGAGAGGGAAAACGAGAAACGTCCAAAATATATTAAAAAGAAGATGTGATATGAGGTACAACACCGTTTGCTCTTTCCTGTTGGAGTAATAAATTGTTTTTCGTCCATTTTTGTTTCCCTATAGTTCATCTCACTTGTTTGTTGACTTTTTTTTCTTCAATCAATCTTTGTGCGACATTAACTTCACTTAAACCTATCAGAGAGTATATAAAACTTCATAATCTAAAGCTTGTGACAGAAAACTTTGCAGACCTGTGCGCACTAGATCTTGACCTTACCAAACCTTTTTTTTGTTTTTTGCGTTTCTCTTTGTGTCATGTTCAAAAAATAGATAATTTTCAAGGCTTGAGGGTTGCTTGGAGACCGCACATACATCTCTACAAAGTGATTATGCCTCACAAAACGACTTCTACTATGTCTGTGTGTGTGTATGAAACTTGATAATTATCTAAGCACAGGCATATTCTACTATTCTACTAACTTCTTAATTAACTGTCACAGAATCGGACACAGGTTGGATAAAAACAAAAATATATACAAAAATGCAGGTTATGTTTTCAACTTGTGCATCTGTTTTTGTCTTTTAGGAGATGATAATAAAATAGATCCAACCAGATTATAGGAGTATACTTTTACACTTACTACTACGTTTTTTACACTAATCACGGTCAGCTGATTTAAACTGTTTTTGGTGCCGTCTTCCTATCAGTGGAGGCAGGACGACCGCGCTATCTGCAGTCCGGCTTCTTCAGGACAGTATCCCAGGTGTGTGAGACTAAAAAGGCCCCCTTGTCCCGGTTTATAGTCCCATGGGCACATTTGTGTATTTCTCCCACCTGCCTCGAGTGGTAGGAAGACAGCGCCAAAAACCTGTTTAAATCAGCTGCTCTGCACAGGTCACAGCAGCATCATGTGACCACCGCTAGTGAAGAGTCGAAATGATATGAAAATAAACTAAATATTGAGCTGAAAAAAAATCTCCTAAAAGAAATAAAAATATATAAATACATAAAAATAATAAAATAATAAATAAAATAATAAAAAAATGAAATAATAAATGATAAAAATAATAACAAATTAAATAATAATAAAAATCAAATAAAAAAAAGGAAAGACCAGATTAACCATTTTCCATGTATTTATTTTATGTTGATTCAAAGAAAATAATTGAGATAATTAACCTAATCTATCGAAAACAGGTATCTGAGCATGTCCTAAATGTATATATTTGAACTATTTAGTGTGTTGACCATCAGTCTGTCACCCTTGTTTGACCCTCCACTTTAGCTGTGTTTTGATACGTGGCCCTTGATGAAAAAGGTTGGGACAGCTGTGATCTAAAATATAAATATGCCTACGTTCATTTAACTCAGTACAGTGTCACATGTTCTCCACATCGTCCAGCTCTAGCCCAGTGTGGAGATGTGTTTAGATGTTGGCTGTGGTTTGTACATGTGTGTATTACCGTTCTTCTCTGTTCTGGCCCACACACACTCTCCCTCCGTGCCGGGGGGCGGGGTTGCTGCACGAACGCTGCCGGACCTGAAAGCCGATACCACAGCTGGTGCTACAGGGAGACCACGACGTCCAGGGAGTCCACGCACCGTTTCTATGGAGATACGAAGACGTTATGAAGAGGGGCAGTTATGACGTCACAAAAAATAGACTCTAGACTAAAGCTGAGATAACCTCGGCTTTGAGGCATATGCAAGATAAACTAGACTACAGTAACATTAAGGCTCTTACGATTCTACCTACTTCCTTTTCACACAGCAGATGGATGGAGCCTTTAAGAGCAGCTTAAGTGGTTTAAACATGTGCTGCGGCCGCCAAAATGCACAGGACTGATGCACTCCAAAATGGCCCATATTAGCCATTTTCTTTCATGTAAAACCCTGCAGAGACAGAGTAATACTAATACAGAGTAATACTACTGCCTATTCATACCACAGCTGGTGCTACCACATGAGGAATTGTCAAATTGTAGTTCAATTGTATCCTAAATGTTATCTCACATTTATTTATTTATTTAAATTGGGAGCCACAAAAAAGAACTGAAATTCAAAGCATTAATATCTAGTTAAGATGGAATTATATTTGTCCTGACCCATCAAAAACTACAAATGGCACTTTAAAGTTTGGATACATTTGTGACAAAATATTCATGGGTCCATAGTTGTTGGGGGATCAAATCTGATACCATCATTTCAAAGACACACTTATGTGGAATAGTTATAGCCCCAGGCCTCCATATGTGTTGACCTCTGTGCTGATCTCTGTTTCTGTGTGCAAGATTTGAACCGACACAACTCTCCTGTGATTGGTGTATTGCTCACAAGCTGGTACCTGATTGGCTGCTGGGTACTATGTGCTGATTGGTGCAACATCCTAGAGCCTGGAAACTCCTGGGACTTCACCTGCAGCTGCCACACCTTAAAAGGACCTGCCCCTCCAGGCTGCTGGGTTCTGTCAGTGAACAGTGCTGATTTTGTTCTGTGCGGCTCTGATTGTTGAAACTTTAACTTTGTAAATTAGTTCTGACACTGGTTTTGTTTTTTGTTATTGTATTTTCTGTACTTTTGTTTTGTTAGCTGTATTACTTTAATTAAATCATACCTTGAACTATTCTGTTAAGAGCCTCTTTTTGTTAGTTTTTAATTTAACATTTCTTTTTAATAAATTGCAACTTTAGTTTAACAATTTTCCATCATTATTTGTTACTTCCCCTGTCCCTAGCTGAGCTGTGCTGTAACAGGAGTGAACTGAGGTGACAGTGGCTGAGTGGGCCCCAAGCCCAAGGGTTGAAGGATTGATTCCCCCTTGGACCATTTTGTATTGTTGTGTTCAATACACTTCACCCACCTTGCCCATAGAAGTGGTGCGTTAGCTTGTTCTTGCCAAGAAAGTCTCAAATTTTAACAACATATACCAATGTGTCATGAATTGTTAATAGTGTCAAAGCTGTAATTTAGCAAGAGCAGAAAAGGGGTGAAAAAACAGCCAATCAACACTTTATCCCAAAGTCGGAAACACTGAATTAAAAACATGTGGCGACAGAGTGTAGTTTTATTAACACAGGGCTCTGTAACGAGGGGGTGTGATGAAACAAAGACTGTCTCATCCAAAGTGACTCCTCTGAGCTCCACAGAGGAGTTTGACTGTGGGATTTCATCTGGTCGTGTGGTTACCTGGAGCAGTTGGCCACCTCCACACTGATGCCATGACACTGCTGGCCGCCACACTGGGGGGCGGGGCTATCGCAGGCTCTGGTCCGGCACAGACATGCCCCAGCACTCCCCCCTCCGTCACTGTGACTGCACATGGACCAACTGGACCAGGAGCCAAACCCTCCATCGACTGTCACGTTACGCACCTGAGAACAGCACAGACGTACACACATCAGAGACACATTTTTACGACAGAGTACACAGAACAGTGTAATGCATCTTTGACCAAAATCATTCAGTCGATACAAACATACAGAGACTACATTCGTGCTTGCCACTTGTAATTTCGACATGGTGACATAACAACAATGATACCAACACTGCAGTTCTTATTTGGAGCATGCACAACATTTTTAGTTTCAAGTCTAAGATAGAAAGGACATTTTGAACTTAATATGAGTCAGCGACAGTGACAGAATCTAAATTGTTGGAAAAGGTCAAAAGAATAGAGAGTCCCTGCCGCAAGTGGAGGAGATCAAGTATCTCGGGGTCTTAGTCCAATGAGATTTATCTGGTGTTCTGCAGATTTTTTTAATAGATTATTTTTTCAGACTTAAATAAATAAATAAATCTCAGGGTCTTGTTCACGAGTGAGGGAAGGATGGAGAGTGAGATTGACAGGCGGATCGGTGGAGCGTCTGCAGTGATGTGGTTGCTGTTGTGGCAAAGGAGGAGTTGAGTGAAAAGGTAAAGCTCTTGATTTACTGGTCAATCTATGCCTCTACTCTCACCTATGGGCTTTAGGTAATGAACGAAAGGACAAGATGGTGGATACACGCTGTCAAAATGAGAATGACCATATATATATTTTTTTAATATTAGCACTAGGGCTGCACGATATGGGGAAACGATGAGATTTATATACTTTTGGCACCGTAAGTTCAGTTGATTTAAAGCAAAAAATGCACATGCGTTAATTTACGAGTCAAACTGTGTCAAAATAAAAGCAAAGACAAAACCAAGTCAACTCTAATGTAGAAGTTAAAGGTCCCACATTACGCAAAATTGACTCTTGTGAGCTTTAAGTGATGTTATAATGATGTTATCTTCTCAAAAACATTCCTAGAGTTGTGTTTTGTTTCAGTCACACATGTCTGATTAACCCTGTGCTATTAGTCTGTCTACATCTCCAAAGCTCAAAATGCTCTGTTCCACCTTGTGATGTCATGTAGTGGTACTTTTCACGTTAACAGCGACTTCTTTCCCTTTAGTTGAGTAGAGATTGGCAATTCCAGGTGTGAAATGATCCAAATGATTCTAGTGATGGTGTATTTAGTTTAAAACACAGTGGAGCACTTCCTGTATCATCACATGACATCACAAGGTGGAACAGAGAGTTTTCCATTTGAGAGAATAACTCAGCCTAAATATGCAGGTTTTGTGTGTTAAACATATGTGAATGAAACAAAAGACAACTCCAGGTCTGTCTGTGATGAGGAAACATAACAGATCAGAAAATAGCGGAATATCGACCCTTTAATAACAAAAAATGAATGAAATCTGCCTTTTTTGTCCATTTTACTTGCCAAAAACACGTCTGTTAAATGAACTTTGTGCTGTTTCTGCGATATATTGTGCAGCCCTAGTATGACTTATCTGAACTCCCAAACACTGGTGAACATAAGCTGACTAAAACCCTAGTTTAAAAAGGTAACAAAAGTATAATTTTAACTTGGAATGAAGATATAAAAACAGACAGGTGTACCATGTTGTATTCCAAATCCCCACAGAGAGCCATGCAATATTTTGGAGGATAATGGATTTCCTGGAAAGCACTCACTACAACTTAGGTATTTGTGGTTTGGGAAACAAAGCCCATGTGGCAGCTTCCAAAATCAATTTCCCTCAACCAGATGCAAAAATAGCCACATTATGAGGCTTTCTGCACATCCCAAACTGTTCAGTCACCAGGACACAGCTTGGCGTAAACACAAGAAAGATGTATGAGGAAGGGCTATGGATACGATCTGACAGAAAAAGACTTTCCCAGAAAATGAATGCTGTGAATCGACGCATTCAACTCACAGAAATATGAGGAAATAAAAAGCAGTGCATAAATAGACGTCTGAAGCAAAACAGAATGCAGCGGGACAGTTTGGATATTACTCGAGAAGTCCAGGGCACCAGGGCTAAATACAAAAAGGCACGACAGATGATATGAGAACGCTCGCTGCTACTTTCCAAGAAGCCATTTGGAACAGCGAAAAAAACACTTTGAATGAAAAGACATCAGCTGTTTTGGAAGAAGACGAAATAACGCCTGTCCTTATTGGTAATTGAAAGCTGCTGCGAACCTCGATTGGGAATGCTTGGCAAAGGCGGCCAATTTTGGATAGATGAGTTGGCGCAGCAGCAAGAAAAAGCCAATATTACATCTGTTGCACCTATCACTTACAGATGGGGCAATAAGTGATATGGCAGCATCCAATCAGATAATACTCCCCGAGAGCATTAGCGTGTAATCACTTCACCCTCTTTTACTTTCTGCAGACATTTACGGGAACCAGCGGCACGGTCACTTGGTAGATATTTTATGCCAGATGCCCTTCCTGTCAAAACCAGACATGTCACATGTCACTGAGACTCGAGGTGTTATTTATGCAGGCGGGATGTTTGAAAAGCCCTGCATCATGTCAGAACCAATACGAAAAACAAATAGTTGCTTTATATTTGTACATCCTTCAACCTGACGCTGACCTGTGATGACAAACATTCTGACTCTGTCTAGTTTCTCAGAGGCCGACTGTAAAAGCATTTTAGCTGCACAGATTATTACTGAGAAACTCAGTTCCTCAATCAATGGAAAAACACTTGAAATGGTTGGATATGTGACAGACAGTTTGACAGGTGCTATGAGGATAAATGTCTTTATCAATTATATGGAAGCAGCAGTCAAAGCAAAGATATTTGATCTTCCACCTCCCGAGACACTTCCTCCAGCTAACCCAAAGGAACATAAAGACAATTGTGATGCAGAGTAGATTCAGGGTTGACCTGGCAGTCAACTTATGTTCTTGAATTATTTGAGTCGTTTTTGTAGCAACAACCTTCTCTTTGTACTGACATAAAGAGTACATTAGCGCTTGATTAAATGGAGGGTTGTAAAATCATTCATTAGAGTGTTGCTTAAAGCAGGCGTTATTTAAGTGTACTTAAGCTAATAGACACAAAGGATAAATGAATAAACATGTTGGGCATTAGCCATTTCACTGGGGAATCACTCCATACGCATACATTTACATGTGAACATATGGGCCTGACATGGGCATGCATACAGATTTGTACATCTTAATGGAAACAGCATGGGCTCACTCCCAGCCACAGCTCTGCTGACAGATGCCGTAGGACGCTTGGCCACTCCACTGCTAAATATTCCTCTGAAACTATAAAGTCACATGAAAAAAATGCAGAGGCACATGGTCCACCCATAGTGACTGGAAACTAATCTAGTCAAACTACCACACCTCGTGCTATCAATTTTAATGTCAAAATGGGAGAAAATGCTCCAAATCCCTGCTCAACTAAAGTGGTACTCTGTCACTAGTACAGCTATTATCTCTGCTAACTACAGCCACAGTCCTCAAAATGTTGCTTATGACAGGAAGCTGAAACCCATGAATAGCTGGAGGATTACCTAGAGTATTTTGGGCTGTGTGCCTAGAAGAAACTCACAGACACAAGGAGACACATGCAAACTCGGTACAGAAAGGCCTGGCCCAGCTCAGGAGTTCAATCTGGGGCCTTCCGGGTGTCAGGCAAACAAACAGAAAATTCTTCTTCAGTTTCAGATTTTGAAAAAAAAAATCTTAAATCTAACACATCGGCCAGAATGTGTAAGGCTGCATGTTAATAAAGGCAATTGCTGCTGATGATTGAGTATCAGCTTTCAGATCACTCCGTTCCTGTGTACAAACTGTTCTTTAAAGTCAACCAGCTCAATCCCCAGACACTCTTCTTTGGCAACACTATATTCGATCTCTGGTTTATAGCAGCAGTTGCTTGTAAATTGCAGAAGTAAGAGGAGAATACAGAACAGGACGTAGACCTTATCGAAGAACCAAGACGTACGTGGAGAGAAAAAGATTCCAAAGATATATAATAGCACTTTCTATTAGCTTTAAAAGTCAAGATACAGGCAGCAAACAAGTAAATGGACCACAATAAATTTATAGCAGATTAGAAGTATTGCAATAGCACTTACAGGGCACTTGGAAATGCTCTGCTCCCATTGGCTCATCCGGACACTCTCTTCCAGGGTGGTACACTTCTTCAGTAGCACATCCCAACCACAATAGGGGTCCCTGGCACCCACACACGCTCTGCAATAAGACGAGACAGAAGATTTAATGAGCTTTTATCATCCTGTCATGAGACGGACAGAAATGAATTAAACAAGGGATTACCACACCAAAACAGATGAGAGTTTGGATAGAGAAAAGTTAGCAGATAAGAAGGTGGAATGACTGATGAATGCGAGGAGGAAATGAAAGAGATAAGTTAGAGAAGTAGGGAAAATAGAATTGGTTCAAAAGGGAGGATTGTGATGAGGGAGAGAGAAGCCATTTTAGGACATGAGTAACTAGGCGAGAGTGTCCAACGAGATAATATCAAGAGGTGTGTAACCGCTACAGCTCGGTGTTTTACATGGTGCAGACAGATAGAGTCGGAGCAGGCTGTTCACCTAAATTAAAAAGGACATTCGTTATTTCAATGGCTGTGGCCGTTTTGGATGCTTGCAATTACTGATTTACTGTTTTTAATTCAGCCTTGGGTAAAGGTTAGGGAAACAGCTGGGAGAGAGCGGGAGGAGCGGCATAATTCTTGTCATTTTTCCAGATTGGATAAAAATATATATATTTATTTGTAAAAAGTATGACAACATTGAACTTATCTTTAAAGGTTCAATGTGTAACTTTTCTGGTGGAGGGTCTGACATCTGCTTGTCACTATGGATGTGTCATAGCGTTGCTTGAAATGTTCCGCAGAATGGGATTAAGAGACAAGCCGCTCGGTCAAGTTACGGGTCAGATGTGTGGAGAAGCAAGCTGGTGTAACGACGTATACTTTTCAATTTTTATTTATTTTTTCAGCAGTACAGCAGTAGCAGTAACTATGCAACTGAATAAATGTAAAATAGAAACATTTAATGGCATACTGTGGAATATTTCAGGCAAAGGAAATGATAAATCACATTTTTATATAGCTCTTTTACACCTTCAAGGCTCTCAAAGCGATTTACATCAAGGAACGACTCGAGAGTTCACACACAGGCACACTCATACACCAATGTACACACACACTAAGGGCAAGGTGGATTAAGTGTCTTGCCCAAGGACACAACAACAACAACAACAGCATTCATCTGTAGGAGCTGGAATCGCACCGACAACCTGTGAATCCAATCAGTAGATCTCAACGCTCTACCAGTGATTTATGTTTTTAAACGTTGAGAGCGGGATTCGAACCGCCAACCTTGAGATCTGTGGACAAACACTGCAACTCAGCTTCTGTCGCAACTCCGCAAAATTATTCAGCCAATCAGATGACACAGTACGCACCAGAAAAGTTACACAGTGGCCCTTTAAATAAGATTAGATGATGTTATAGTTGGTGCTTTTAATGTAAACAGCGACAGTGTGAAGTATTGGTAATAGTATCTATGCTAAAACACATATTTACTAGCAATAAACACAGCACTGTATTTGAAACACTCGCTCAGTTTTGTAGTGTTTCAAATAGAAGGAGTATTAAGGACAAACTGAGATTATTTCTTATTCTTGTCCATCCGACAATTCCCTGTAGCTATGTCGTCTCTCTCTGTATATAGAGTGTAACACAAACTCATATTGTTACTGTCTTAAGCAAATGCACGGCAGCGGCACTGACAGCTCAGCGACTCGTCTCCCAGATCCCGACTTCAACCTGGCCCGACGTGCCCCCAGCCAAACGTAAACAAAAGTTATGAGTATCATCCATAACAATGAGCTGACAGGGGCTACAGTGGTGCCAATACAAGGACGCAGGTCGCATGCATCAGGCCGGCGAGGAGTGCAGACACGAGGCGGCTGACGTAATGTCTGGAGGGGAGGGGTGGTAGGAGGAGGAGGAGGAGGAGGAGGAGAGGAGTTATGGGGAGCTTCTGTTGGGACAAGGTGACGTCCTGCATAATGAGAGGGGAAGACGATACCTGCTCTCAAGAGACTGTGGGCGCTTTAATCATTGTGCACGGTCTAGTAAGAAGAAACAAGATGCGTGCGGACAACTAGAGCTGCTGTGGCATGTTTTTTAATAGGAAACGTTGCTATTAAAGGTTTAACATGTAACTTTTCAGGTATATTGTTTTGTTTAGCGACAGTAGCTCGGTTTGTAGAGTGTTTATCTATTAATCTGAAGGTTGGCGGGTCAAATCCTGCTAAACATCATTGGTTGAGCAGTCAGATCCACCGACGCACAGTTTGACGGTGCGATTCCAGCTCATGCAAATCAATGTTGTTGTGTCCTTGGGCAAGACACTTCACATAATTAGTGTACGAATGTATGAGTGAACGGGTGAGTCGTTCCTTAGTGTAAAGAGCTTAAACAGTGCCTTGAAGATGGAAAAACGCTATATAAAAATGTGACCGTTTACCATTTAGCATCTCCTTGTCTCCTGTTCATGTTTTTACTTTGTCATAATGTTCCACAGTATGACATTAAACTCATATCTTGCATTTATTCA
Organism: Periophthalmus magnuspinnatus; assembly: GCF_009829125.3. NCBI lineage: Eukaryota > Metazoa > Chordata > Actinopteri > Gobiiformes > Gobiidae > Periophthalmus > Periophthalmus magnuspinnatus. The sequence goes on along the minus strand of NC_047145.1, from coordinate 18,141,104 downwards.
ACTGCATGTGTTTTTATCGCTCAAAAATGCTTTGAAAAACGTGGTGGTGACATTATGCTGGTCTTTCTTTCTTTCTTCATTCTTTATTTGTCAGGGACGATGTGCAAATTCATTAATCTAACAAAAGAAAAGATGATTTGTACCAGATTTAGTCCTTGGGCAGGTGAACACACAATAAATATACACATTTAATTACAATTACACTACAAGACTATCAGTTTATAATTAACATTAGCAGTAAAATACAATAAAATGTCCCTATGTCCAGTAAAATATGTTTCCTACTGTCCAAACTTCTATAAAAAATCATTATGTGCAGGTTTTTACAGTGAGTCTCCATGGAGATAGAAAGTTAAAACTCTACTTTGGTTTTATGTCCTACTGTGGAACATTCTTTAATTAAACAAACAATTAAAAATCAAAGAAAAAGACGGCGGACTCTCCATCGGGGAAGTTGCACAGTTCGCATTTAAAGTACTATTTGAATGCATGAAAAGGAGCTGGAAATAAGTTTATATCAAATTTAAAAGTCCAATAAAATTCCTTAACTAAGCTCAGACCAAATTACACCAGGCAGCTGTCCCATAAAAGTAGCTAACTCCATATCCCTGGTTTATTTGATTCTGGTTTTCTTTGTTGTCAGTTTCATAAAAGAGGCTCATGTGAGGAGCTGAGTCTGCTCTGGGAAAGCCCTGAGTGAGATTTAAGGAAAGGACTAAGCCGAAAATTCCGAAATTTAAGGATGATGCGGCTATGATCCAGCTAGACGTTTACTCGTTTATTTTACTCAGTGTATTTTATTTACTCCAAGATAAAGATTAAGAAGACACTGGCATCAAAAACCCTCAGAATGACACACACATCAGGACCTTTATATATCTTTACTTTTACGTCACTAGATCTATCTTAAGAGAAATGTTATGGTCCATCCAAACAGAGATAGAAATCTGTATTTGTTACGGCTTAAAACTCACATTCCAGCTATTTATTCAACATTTGTATCGCAGATGGGACGAGTCAGATGCGCAGACTGTATAAAGAAGTGGACTAAGCGAGTGTGACGTCACCAACAGCGTTCAGCTATAGTCAAATGAAGGTCAACAAGGCTAAAAGTTATAGGGGTATTATTGGAGCCGACGTCCATGTTTGAAATTCCGGCCGCCAGTATCACAGCAACAAAAGAGCCAATTCGGAGCGAGGATGTTGAAGGTAAAGCCTATTCCTGCTCGCACAGCTGGTTTAGCAAAGCTGTCGATCAAACCCGTTGCTAGCAGGAGCGACCTCAGGGAAACGAGATGTCTGATTTGACTGTTATTAATGTTCATATCTTGATTTGAGATCCATATTTGGAATTCCGATCATGAGTATCATGGCAACCAAAGAGCCAATCAGGAGCGAAGCTGTTGAAGGAGCGGCTGCTTAGCAATGCTGTCAGTCAAACCTGGTGCTAATGAGTGACTTTGGGGAAAGAAGGCGCTTGATTTGTCTGTTATTAATGTTTATATCTTGATTTGTGGACAGAATAGCGAAATAAAAATACCGGGATCATTTAGTGTGAATAAATACGAACATTTTTAGATCAAAATTACGAGTCTGACAGCGACAGTTACGGAGAGAAGGGTTTTCAATAGAAAGTTAATTGGAACCAGAGTCATGCTCACTTCTTATTCGGAACGCAGCGGCTAGCAGGTTAGCTACACAAAACACAAAACCTCCACTTGAATGATCTAAACCCGAGAAAGGAACAAGAACAGAACAAGCCTGTAATTTCTCAAACGTGACGCTTCAAACACTGGCCTTCGGTAACTCCTCCTCTCTTTTACTTTGTTTTTCTTTCCACGGAGAGAACCAGAGCAGAGGATGATGAAGCCATAACAAGCGCGGCGTATTTCTTTGTGAACAGATGTAAGCCGCAGCCCTAACTCTTCCGATAAGGCCTTATTGTGGATGAGATAGCTACGGCAGGTGCGATTCCTATTCTCGTCTGCGCGTGATGGATGGCCACTCAATCTGGCGCTGAATCTTCACGCCTCCATCGCGCTCCGTCTTCTTCTGCCAATATTTATGTCTTTGACGGAAGCATATTCTCCAGCAGACAGAAGCGCGGTAAATCTCATATATAAACAGGGAATAGTGCGGCGGAGAACGGTGGGTCATTGGTAATAAGAGGCGAGGAGGACAGCCTGATTTATGGGTACAGGAGGCAAAGGGGTCTTCCATAATCCGGAGCGGTTCGAAGTGTAGTGGCTTAAATTTAGGAAGACAAAAATGAGGTGAATCAAAACCTGCTGCTGGGTCAATAAATAAGTCCAAGATCAATACTTTTTAGGAATTGGATTACTTCTTATTTAAAACAGTTTATTAAAGGGGCATAAGAATCATAGCGATATTTGGACTAGACTGGGGCTAAACCGTAGACTCTACAAAGAAGTGGACGAAGTGAGTGTGACGTCATCCATAACGTTCAGCTCCAGTCAAATGAAGCTCAACGAGGCTAGCAGTTACCGGGCGAATTTGAGAGTTTTGAGAGAATTCCGACTGCGAGTGTCATAGCAACCAACGAGCCAATCCGGAGAGAGGCTGTTGAAGTAGGAAGTTACGAAATAGGCACTCGCTCCTTTAACTAGTAGGGAGCGTTGTCAATCAAACCTGTTGCTAACGCTAACAGGAGTGACCTCGGGGAAAGAAGGCGTCTGATTTATCTGTTATTAATGTTCATATCTTGATTTACAAACACAATTGCGAAAAAAAAAGCACCAGGATCATGTAGAGCAAGTTAATATGAACATTTTAAGACCAAAATGACGACTCTGGCAGCAGCAGTTACAGAGAGGTGACAGTTTTTCAATAGAAAGTGAATTGGAGCCAGAGACAATGGAGCCAGCAGCGTGCCCATGCTCATTTCTTGCTAGCAGGTTATGTCCATTTATGTATATAGTCTATGGGTTAAACTAAATTTTATCTGGACTAGACCAGGAATAAACCAGGACTAGAACAGAACCGAACTACATCTACATTTTGACTTATTGGCTGAAACTATTAACAAAAAGAACCAGTGTGAAGTCACGCTAAAATGTGTAACAATATTTTTGATGTTGTAATAATATCTGCTGGATTTTTGTCAATTACGGAGCCAATGAGACTGTTTCCAATGTTAAGTTACAGTAGTTTTAGAAGGAAAAAAAATGACGCTACAGTGATATTACAGTGGATGCCCAAACCAACATGTTTCCCCATTGACACTGCAGGATGTGTCAAAAGCAGAGGACAAATTTCCCTACGGGGGACAATAAACTGTACCATAACCTTAACCAGTCTCATACAGTGAACAGTGTGGACATAATGGTTAGTGTGTTATACGAGTCCACGTAATACTCACTCTCGGTTCTTGTGGTAGCTGCATCTCTTGAGTGGGATCTTGATGACCTGGTCACGCACACCCACATACAGCTCACTGCGGCTGTGCAGGATCAGCAGACTCCGGATCACCTGCCTTTTCCGGGGAGGGAACAACTCAATCTCCTCTAACAGGCAGCTGCCCGTCGACTGGTTCAGAGGGGAGAGCACCTTCCGGATTGTTCCATAATCTACACACAACATAAGCAAATATGGAATTAACGGAAGGAAGTGTAGCATACAGCATTATTACAGCGCATCTAAGCGGAAAAAATACTTACGTTAAATTACTTAGCTGCAAAAAGACCAACTGATGCCATTCTTACTTATGTCATAGTCATGTAAGACTCTCCATGCAACAAAGAAAACCACATGGCAACTGAATACCCAATTTTTTACGTCCTACTTTTGCTTTTCTTCCAAGTAAAACCTCTTCTCAAAGAACCAAGTGCTGAAACCCTTGTCATTGTGAATACTCCTTGACCTTTTTATTTTTAAATCCCCATGTAAGGCAGAGACCCCTGTGGGAATTCGTTATAGGTGCAGCTTTTCTTCCTGAAGTACTTAAACAAACATAATCCATTACACATGTGTCCCTCGGGTGCAGAAAAAGTAATTAGGTGATGTGGGATGCCAGTGGAAAAGGGTGAATTGCTAATGCAGTTGAAAGTTTGCTGGTAAATGGGAAGGTCGGGGAAGTAATGCTGATTTTCTGTACTAACTATAGTTCATCATGGGAGCGTCAAGACATTACAGTGAGGTTAATAGGGACATGCTTCATACAAGTGGACATAACACACACAGACATAACCTCTGTGCTGCAAAGTCACTGAAAAGTTCAAAGGGATTTTATCTTTTTTTCAAATTCCTCTGCATTAAATCAGATCTATGATGCTAAATTGACTTTTCAGAGCTTTTAACCATGTTACAGTGTTTCTCCTTCTCATTTACCCTCTGGAGTTGTTTGTGGAGTGATTCGTGCATGTTTGAGTAATCGTTAATCACTTATTTTCAAGACGCCACATTTCCGTTCAAGCTTTCACTGCCACTGCTCTGTACTTACTTTGTTCTCTAATTTTATTTTCTTAATCGGTGATACGTGTAAGATTCGGCAGTGTCTCGTAATCATTTTGGCACAAATTTAAGAAAAAATCTGCTTCTCGCTCGTGTCATCTGCAGTTATCCATTGGAGGGGCCGACAGCCACACTGCGCTTTTTTGTTGTGACGTTTACCACAACGTGAGCTCCCATTGGGTTTGCTTCTTTTATTGAGTCATTTTAGATGAATATTGCGATTTAAAATGTGCATATTATAACAAAATGATCCATGGACGTCGTAGATTACAACTATACAGCAGACACAAGCACAATATGTCTTCTTTAAACTTTCTTTTTCTCTCCAACTTTCATTTTCGAGCATATGGAAACAAATAATTGATAATCTATTTGTGTTTTGTTAGTGTCTCCAGACCTGTACTTGAAGCAGCAATCTTCTCGTTTAGAGGCAAGAGCTGTATTCACTAATCCACCGCTCCTACATTTCACCCACTGTTACTTAATTTGCTCTGAATTCAAGCAAAACCTCAAGGCAAGCCTCTTTTAAGATATTGCCCCTCAGTTGCAATGGTTAAAGGTCCTATATAAATGCATTATTCATGAATTTTAAAGTGCTTTGTACATCTTACTCTTTGTATTCCCTGCAGTTAGAATGAAACCTGTCCATTATTCTGTGCCTCCAGGCTTTAGCCACCATGATATCTGTAATAAATGCCAGTAGAGGGCGCTGCATTTGGAAGCAGTTTGAATAACGTTTTAAAAAAGAAGAGCTACCAGTTTAAATGATAAATTGCTTAACAGATGCATTTTGAGACCAGATTAGAGAGTGAATCTGGGACTGGACTTTTAAAACGTGGAGGAGCTTCATAAATTATGTGTGAAAGCAAGTCCAGAGAAGTGGGCGGAGATGAGGAGTAGGTGAAAACAGATATTTAAGCATCGAATGCGGGACAATTCGAGATTACTCAAACATGTATGGATCAATTTAAATACAAGTTTGAGTGCGCTAATATTGAGGGAACACCATGATAACATTAAGTTTTTTACATTATATGTTCTCTTTAAAGGGCCTATATTATGTTATTTTCTGATCTATGTTATAATGTTTCCTCATCACAAACAGACATGGAGTTGTGTTTTTCATTCACACATGTTTAACACATAAACCCTGCATATTTAGGCTGAATTCTTCTCTCAAACTGAAAACACTCACAATAGCACAATAGCACACAATAATTCAGATAATTTCAGACCTGGAATTTTCAATCTCTACTGAACTAAAGGTAAAAGGAGCTGTTAACTTGAAAACTAACGCTTCATGACATCACAAAGTAGAACAGAGCATTTTGAGCTTTGGAGATGTAGACAGACTAATAATGCAGGATTACTCAAATATGTGTGAACGAAACAAAACACACCTCCAGGTATGTTTTTGAGGAGGTAACAATATTCTATAATACCTTAAAGCTCACAAGAGTCAATTTTGTGTAATATAGGACCTTTAAAAGCATGCAAAAATATCTAAGCCCTTGGTATGTTTGTAATGAGGAAATTATAACACGATTAAAAGCTCAAAAAGTAATATTTGCCCTTATAGGCCCTTTAAAAAGTTATAATGCCAAGATTCAAAAACATGGAGTTATCCCAATTTAAGTGCCCGCAAACCCCAAAAGTGCTAAAATTCTGTAATTTGGAGCTTTTATTAAGATCTCACTTCTTTTACAGCGGCTGCATCGATCTGGATGTGCCTAAGCGTTAATAACACATGTGATTAGGTACAGTGAGTCCACTCGAGCCACAGTCTTGGCAGAGCTTCTGATCTTTTCATTAGCGTTCGTTGCTTGTCTGGGGAGCGCTGTATGTGGCCAGCCTCACTCTGGCGTCGCATTGATCACAGCCCCCTCAAACAATGAGAGGTTTTTAAACGGAAAATGCCACGCAGAGCACAGCCGAAGCCCAATGCCTTTGTCTGAGAGAGATCCAAAAATAACAGCAGCAGATACAAGGGAAGATGGTGTTGACATTTCCCAGTAGGTGTATGGTACATTAGTGAAGTGGGTCATCCGCATACATAAGCCCTGTATAGTGTCTGTTACATCACACAGCTCTTGTCTAATGTCTTGGAGGCCTTCCCCAGCACTTTGCCTCTATCATGTTGTCACACTTTAGTGATCCAAAGAATAAATGATAAGAAGGAGGGGCAGTGCAAGGAACAATCAGTGCTGCAGTGGATGAAATGGAGGAGGATGGTTAAAAATTCAGCTAAAACTTTTCTGTAATTTTAAACTGAGTTTTAGTATTATCAATCAAGCTAGCCTATTATTTCAGTGTGTCCCATGGAGATGAATCATCTCTTTTTTGAGAAGGACCTGTATAGTGCTAAATCAAACCAAGTGAACCATATAGTGATCAGAATGGTACAGCTGAGTGGCTCGGACTCATAGCAACAAAGGTTCAACTCCCGAACCCCCGGGCCTTTCTGTGCAGAGTTTGCACTTCTGACAGGTTGCCCCAGCGGCATTGATGGATGGGGCCATAGCAGAGGAGAGCATTCAATAAAGTTTACTTTCATCTTATAACCTAAGAACAAGTAACAAAAAATCATTTAGTCAAATAGTTCCACTGCGTATATTTTTGTCACAATTCAAAAACTATTGAATATGGCTACAGATACACATTTGGTATTCTACAGGTAAACAGTGCAGGTGCTTACTGTTACTAAATCAACTACAGAGTGTATCGTAAAGAAGAAATACACATTTTTACAGTGTTCCATACGCCTCTAAGTACTGTAGTACTGCCACCAAGTTAAAAAAAAAAGCACTAAAAGTATCTAGTTACCCTTTATGTTTGACCTGAGCATAAATAAACCAGCTGCCTGTGTCTGACACACGACCGTAGGCTCTTTGCGTGTTTACAAGCAGTGCTTCAGAGAATATGTGATATGTGGTATGTGTGTTGGCATTTGTATGTATTGTATTTGCAGTGCATATGGGGGACAGATGTAGATAAGCAGACTCACACTCCCGTCAGGAGAGGAAGCTTTGATGTCTCCTCTATACTGTTTTTTCTCATTGGGGAGAGACAGATACCCACCTGTGGCCAAGTACGTGACGTGAAACAGCCTTGCACCATGTCCAATCTGTTTCCAACCAGCAGTGACAATAAGACTGACTGAATATATGCATGGAGTTAAAGCCACTTGAATGTAATGAAAAAGTGGACTAAGGAACTGTTAGTTTTATTAATAAAAACTGCTAAAAAAGCAACTAAAAATAAGGTCAATATATTAAAGATGCACACTGTAACTTTTCTGGTGTATGTTTCTCCATGGAGATTTGATTGCAGAGTTTCATTTATCTTGCGTGTATTCAATTGCAGGTGTTTTACTATTAAACAAACACACTCAAAAAGCATGTGTTCTGTGAGCTGGCTTGCCTCTCCACAGATCCAACCTGTAACACGACCTGATTGTACCGTCTGGACACGTGTAATGCTATACTGTGGAACATTCCAGGCACTTCACACCTCACATCTCACATCTATTCAATTACAGGTGTTTTTACTGCTAAACAAATACATTGAAAAGCGTGTATTTTTACTGTAAACCGTCTCTCCACAGCACAGACCTGACCTGTAACTTGACCTGATTGCGCCGCGTACGTGTCTACATTGAGACAGGCGTGTGTAATGCTATACTGTGGAACATTCCAGACATAGGAATGACATCTCCATGGAGGAAAGCTGCATAGCGCTAAATAGAGTTACATTAGCAGACGCCATATACACAGATACACAGAGACACCCACCTGTGGCCAAGTAGATGATGTGAAACAGCGTGTCTTTGCCTTGTACTACATCCACCGCCACATGGGTGAAGCGAACGTTGTCTTCCATAAAGTAGGGCACCGGGACCACGGGCTGGACCACCTCATGCATTAGTAAGAACTTCTGAGCGTCCTGCAGGTTCCTCTCCGTCAGGTTCACGTAGGTGCCGGAGTCAATGGTGCCGCACTGGGGAAGATACGGAGGTAACAAGAGGGCAAAAGTTCAGCAATGCTATTATAGATATATTATAGATACAGATATACTCGGAGGGTGAATGGGCCTTGGTTGGTATGGGGCTGGTATTTTGAAACGCAAGGAAGCCGAGTTTGACAGCACCGAATATAGCCCGCGTGCTTATATTACTTCATCATTCTGTATATAAAACTGATGTAAGGCAAGTTTGGTTACAGCGAGTAGGCTAGAAGCATTTGGAGAGCGCAGGCTATAATCGAAACGGCGTATCTCGCAATGGCAATAAACTTGAATATAGACAACCTGTATTCATTCAAAAGGGAAATATTTGGATACAGTTGCGCAGTTGCTTTTGTACGGCAAATCCAGAATGATACTGTATGTCTCATCTCTCTAGTGTGTATTCTGCATCACGGGTAACGCTCGCTCGTCTCCGCGGAGGTATTTATGCGTAATGTCGTACTATGGAACGCTATAGACGAAGCAATAATATCTCCACGTAGACTAGCTGGTGATCTACCTTGAAACAGAAAAAGTTGCAGTGACTTTAAACGAGTTTTGATGCGTTACTGTCGCTTGTGGACGAAGTTTTGTTACTTTGGCCCGATCTCACAACGCAATGAGTCACCGTTTCGCTGATTCAAACCACTGTCTACATTATCAGTACATTGACTTGTGCTCCAAAGCATTGTAACCTGATTGACAACCAACTTTACTTCAAATATACTGTCCCACTGTTACACCCGGAGCTACAAAATGAAGTCGCTCCATCACAATTTGAGCACATCATAAAAAATGCATTAGATCCACCCACCTCTTTGGTCCATAATATTTAAACACGAGTATTAAAGGTAGATTGAGGTGCACAAAAGGACAGCTTTGACTGAATGCATTAATAAAATCCTTGGCGTTACCTCTGCGATTTTCAGAAAAAAGCTGTAGATTTGGAGGCCACCTGAGATAGAAGACGAGGGACTGAATGATTAACTGAACAAGTCTTTTAAGTCTGCGGTCTCAGTGTGCCAATGCGAACCCTCCCTCGCCTCACGCCCCCCCTCCCTCCATCCTTAAGGCTTTGTAGTCAATACGTGCAGGTTGATGAAAGGCGGGACTGCGCAAGTAGCTATCTCTTTTCATTACATTTCCCTCTCATATGCATATATATTGGCGCCAACTTGTATAATACCTTTAACATCAGCCAATAATTTTAAAAGGTTAGCATGTGCTGTGGGCTTCATTACTAATCTTCATAATAATAATAATAATAATAATAATAATAAAAAAGAGAGATTGCTTTCGGTAAACATGGCAACGTGAATTGAACAAAAGTGCCGCTAACGATAACTTTATTATGAGGGGTTATAAATAGGTGTCATTATTGCATATTAACTTGATTTCTCCGCTGTCTCAAGAGCTGTGTAAAATCTGAAGTCAAAAGTTCAAATTTAATGAGCTGCAAATGTGGGATACACACGTGTGCTGCAACACAATTACACAGGCCAAAACCGCTGTTAAATAAAACAACAATGGGATTTTAGCGGTGGCTCTTTAAGTGCGCTGTGGCCCCACTGTGCGGTTTCACTGTGACTGTGGTCAGAGGCAGCAGCATTAAACACAAGTGGAATACAAAATTAACAGCAGACAACTATCTGTTACTGCACTGAGCAAAAAGGATTATGTCTCAAGTGTGATATGAAAAACTCTGTGCCACTGCATTAGTTTTCAAATGAACGGCTTCTTCAAAATGCCTGAAAATGTTTTAAAAAAAAGTCTATATACGATCTGCATTTATTTATTACACCTGGAATGTTACACAAAATGGCATTAAACATATCTATCTCCATGGAGGCAGATGACGTGACCAGGCCAAGTCCCTAGCTGCATCTGTTGAGAGGTGACTCGCTTTAAGAGTGCAAGTTTTTTGTTATGAAACGCCTCTAATTAAATAAATGCAAATGTTTAAAAGGTCTTATATTAACAACATGGACGATTGTGAGCTGTAAAACATGTTATAATGCGGTTACCTCATCAAACAACAGACCTGGAGTTGTGTTTTGTTTCATTCACACATGTTTGAGTAACCCTGCATTAATAGTTTGTCTACATCTCTAAAGCTCAAAATGCTCCGTTCTACCTTGTGATGTCATGAAGTGGTAGTTCTCAAGTTAACAGCTACACTTTAGCTTTTTTTTAGTAGAGATCAACAAGTCTAAGGCAGAAATCATCCAAATGATTCTAGTGAAAATGTATAGAGTTTACAAACACAGTGGAGCACTTCCTGTGTTACCACATGATGACATCACAAGGTGGAACAGAGTGTTTTCCATTTAAGAGAAGAACTCAGCCTAAATATGCAGTGTTAGTGTGTTAAACATGTGTGAATGAAACAAAACACACCACCAGGTCTGTTTGCGATGAGGAAACAACATTATAACAGATATTACACTGTTAAACATCTCCATGGAGACGCACTCCCCGCCAGAAAACTTGCATAGTGCAACTTTAAATTAGTGGAAGTGCAGAAAATATTAAGCGAGAAAAGTGGACAAGCATTATTATTATTATTATATCGCCTGCTATTGTCTGCTCCAGGGCAAGTGTGGCTACCTACCAACCATCTAAACGAGCACCAGAGTCGCTGAATAATGCATGAAATTATGAAGCCGCTTTAATTAACCGCTAAAGCTTCATATAACAAAGACATTATTAGCATTATTAATCAAGATCAAAACTGTAATCGCTCGACAGTTTATTTCACTATGTACAAAATGGCCGCCCACATACCGCACTGGATAAACTGAAGAAATAAAGACTTTAAATATATTATCTTAAGTTATCTAGTCTGAAATGAGCGGCGACCGTACACAGCCCATAACTTAGACCGACAGAGGCTGGTAGTAACAGCGAGTTGCTAATTACTGAGCGGGATGGATTTTGAGGAGTTAAAAGGCTTCAAATGCAGTGAGTTTTGCGCAACAGAAACAATAGAATCGATGTTTTTTTCCTAGCGGTTTGTCTTTGTATATTTTTGTTCGCTTAAATTACGAACGTGATGAAACTAAACCTTACGCCTTTTCACTCTTACTTTTCAATCCAGTTCAAAAGTAGAAAGTACTGATACCTGCTCTCAAATGCGAAGTAATGAAGTAAAAGTAATCGACAATTTATGTGACTATGTACAAAATGGCCGCCCACTTCCCACGCTGAAGAAATAAAGACTTTAAACATATTATCTTAAGTTATCTGGACTGAAATGAGCGGTGACCGTACACAGCCCATAACTTAGAGCGACAGAGGCTCGTAGTAGCAGCGACTTGCTAATAAGGTAGCGGGCTCCACACAGATCAATGTGGAGCCTTCTCTGCAATGACAGATGAGATTCACAGTGGGTTTCCCCGGGACAAGCCACGGCTCAGTGCGTCCACCACACAAGGAGATGGGAAATTAAAGCCCCCGAGGATGGTGCTCGACAATACCTTTGGCTCTATATCTTCACCTGCGCGACTGGACATAACATATGCATGAGCTTTACCACTGGGAGCCTGTCCTTGTGTTGTATTTGTGGGCTAACTTTTTGAGCAGAGAATGCAGTAGGAGATGGATGTGCGGTGGCCGTGGTACAGTCAAGGTGGGGGACGGTGGGACCATTTGGACGAGGGCCTACGGAGCACTCAGCTGGCTCTCTCGCTCTCTCATTATCGTCAGCAGCTTTTTACTCTGTCAGGAGCATGAGAGCCGCACCAAAATAGTCCTGTTTACTACCGGGTTTTATCAAAATGCGTTTTGTTTGCCTCCTACGTATCAATATTGCTGCATAGTGAAGGTGGAACTCTACCTTATACTCGCAGACATGTTCTATTGAAAATTACATTGTATAAAAAAGACTTACAGATGAAATAACTACAGTAAACTACCAACCTGTGTCTCTCCTTCATAAAGTGTAATGTAAATGTAGAAGTTTGTGACAAAATAGATGGAATTTATACAGTGCAAACTTGTAAGAAAGAGCCATGCGAGTCAATATATGTGACACTTTAGGATGATGGGCTGTCCTTTGTCGTCTAAAGATGCTTTTCTTAAGTTGTGCTAGTGGAAAAAAAATGCGTGCATGTGAATACTAGCAATATGCCAAAGGATTTAAGAGAGCGCGAAAAGAAATAGATTTATACTGACTTTGTCCTTTCCTGGTTTAAAAATCATTATCCCAGATTTAAGTACAAATTAAAGGGTGGATTTTATCATTCTAAGGCTCAATTTACTTCACTGGAAATTGTTACTAGTGCTTATTACTATATTAATATTACTACTACTGCTACTACTTTTATTGCTGCTGCTGTATACTATAGTAAAATTGATTTTGATTTTGTTCAACAGAGCAAATTGCTATTTTTCCTAACTGTTTTTCTTTGTATATTTGTGTTTGTCCAAATTTCAAACTATCAACGTGTTAACAATAAACTCTCAGCTTTTTTTCAACAGGTCTCAAATAATTATAAACCAACCAGTACAACTGTTATTTGGAAAAAAACAAAAAACAAACAAGATACCTGCTCTCAAATATAATGAAGTTGAAAGCATGCATTTTCAAATCTACTTAAGTATACCTAAAATATATACTTTAGCAAAAAACAAAGAAAACAATAACAAAACAAAAAACATTAATCAAAGTTTTGGGTTAAGTTTTACTCAGTCATTCAGTGGATCATGTTTTAGAAGTGGAAATCCCATGATATTTACCATCCATTCGTTTCCAGTGCAGTTTATCTTACTGTGTAATTACAGAGTATGTCCGATAACCTACAGCACAGGTAACACAATCTTACACACACATGAACATGACTCAGAGCCGAGATAAACCCAGGAGGATCAATCTATAGAGTTTAAATAAATGAAGGACTTCTCCGCTGTCAGACGCAGAATTAAGCTCTCGATCAATGGCAAGTATAGTGTTCAGTCGTCATAATTATACCTATTTGGAAGCCATCAATAACCGTGTTTGGTTGTTTACTTTGATATGATTCCTGGGGCTTTGCTGTGTGCGCATACGTGTAGGTGTCTGCAGACAGCACATAAATCCTGCCTGGTAAATCTAATCCCACTACATTGACAAATACTTGATGAAGATGTCACTGAAAGCCAGATAAAGTGCGCACCGGTCCAGTGGCGAGGAGCAGCCATTGTGAGCGCGGCGTCTTTAAAGAGGAGATAGGGAGGAAGAGGGGAACAGATAGCGGCTTATCCTCGAGTCAAAGAGGGGGAATATATGGCAGGCTATTGAATACAGCTAATGCTACGTGGAGAAAAACAGGAGACGTCATGGTTACAAAGTGGAAAAATAATACAATGATTCAGAAATGCAGCTAAAGGTAATTACTTTAACAGTAGAGGTTTATAATTAGTTTTCTCATCACAAACAGAGCTGGAGTTGTGTTTAGTTTTACTCACACGTGTTTAACAAATCACAATCCTGCATATTTAGGCTGAGATCATCTCTAAAACAGAAAACAGGATTACGCAAACAAACAAAACGCAACTCCAGGTATGTTTTTAATGAGGTAAAAACATTATAACATGTATAAAAGCTCACTTGAGTCAGTCTTGCGTAATATAAGACCTTTAGCCCAAAGAGAGAAGCTCATTCTGATTTCTGATTGGATAATCTGATGTAGAACGAAAACACAATATTGTAAGTAAACACAATCAGTAGTTACAATGTTTTTATGATGGCGAAGTCAACACTGCAGTTGTTTTCAGTCAGATTAATATTTGATTAGAACAGGATTAATTCTTATGTGAGGATATAGATACAACCAGTCAGAAGTTTACACACACCATTTCATTCAGTATTTGTTTTTTTTTTTTTACTTTTATGACTTTTTACATTTTATATACACACAAAGGACATCAAATATATGAAGCAAGATGTATGGAATTATGTAGTAAAGAATAAAATGTAAATAACTCTACTAAATTATATATCATGCTTCTGTATGTATCTAAAATGTATAAAGTAGTAAAAAAAAAAAAACTGACTGACTGGTAGTGTACTACTTTGATTGACGTGTAACAACGTCAATCAAAAAAGTGAAATAACTCCTAAATATTTTTCGATCAAGCAAAGGGTGGATACTTTAAGGATTTGAATATAAAATATAAAAACATATTTATTAGAATTTTTTAAACTTTTTTTTTCTTTGCTGCATAATTCCATATATCTTACTTCATATATCTGATGTCTTCTGTATGTATCTAAAATGTAGAAAGTACTAAAAAAATAAATAAATAAATAAATAAAAAAACAATGAATGACTCCAAACTTTTGACCAGTAGTGTACATATTTAAACAATATCAAAAAAGTGAGAAAAAAAACAACCAAAAAACTAAATATTTTCCGATAAAGCTAAGGGTGGATACTTTAAGGATTTGAATATAAAAACAGATTTTTTTTTCCTTATTTTTCTTTGCTGCATAATTCCATATATCTTACTTCATATACCTGATGTCTTCTGTATGTATCTAAAATGTAGAAACCAAAAAAACAAACAAAAAAAGAAAAAGTAACAAAAAAAAACAAAAAAAAAAAAACAAAAAAACTCCAAACTTTTGACCAGTAGTGTACATGTTTAAACAACATCAAAAAAGTGAAAAAACAAAACAAAACTCTATTAAATATTTTTTGACAAAGCAAAGGGTGGATACTTTGAGGATTTGAACACAAAATATGAAAACATATTTAGCAGATTTTTTTTTTTTTTAACTTTTTTTTTCCTTTACTACATATTTCCATGTCTTACTTCATATATTTGATCTATCTGTATCTAAAAAGTAGAAAAATAACGAAAAAGCGTTGAATGAGAGGGTGAGTCCAAACTTTTGACTGGCAGTGTATATAATAATAGTGTAGTTGAGTTTGTAACAAAGTCTGTAATATATGGCCAAAGATATTACATTTATTAACTCCAAATGACCAAAGATATTACATTTACTAACTCCAAATGCCACTTGCTAATTTGACCAAAACATATCCACGGTGGAAAGCACATGAATCTCAAGTCCATAATGTACTTTGAAATCCTCTCCCTTGTAGCAGACTATGAGGATTAGCTCTGTCGTTATCTCCAATAAGCCCGCTATGACGAGAGCCACTCTGCACTAACACACACTCCCAGACACGAATAAGGTGTTTTTATATCTCTGGGTTTTAGGACGGAGCATAAACACAGAGTGCCTGTTTTGAGAAACAAGTGCGGTTTATGAGAGGGCCTCCAGCTGACTGTAGAACCCGATGAGCCATATTAAAAATAATGCCGGCACTATTGTAAAACTGACTGGATTTTTACAGCGAGTGGTGCTTAATGTCTGTATTTATGTGCAGATGGAGGTGACTGAGGAGAGAGTGAATTAAAAGGAATTAGAGGCTTACTGGGTTTGGAGACAAGGCTCAAATGGGCTAAGCTTATATTGATGCGGGAATTCAAACCAGGTAAGCGTTCATCCAAAACCACACACTGCTCTGTCGTTTTTATTCACAATATAATTCCATACGGGCGTAATTATTCTTTAGCACTTAATGGGCACTCATTAGCGAGGCGGACATCTTGTAAACAATTGTGACTATTCAAACCCAAATCCAGGACATGTGAGCTCAGTTTGAATAAAAGTCATTGAGATAGTGTTTTGTTTCATTCACACATGTTTGAGCTTTACTTTATTATTAGTCTGTCTATATCTCCATAGCTTGAAATGCTCTGTTCCACCTTGTGATGTCATGAAGTGGTAGTTTCCAAGTTAACAGCTACATTTTACCTTTTGTTTTTGTACATATTGGCAATTCCAGGGCTGAAATTATCCAAATGATTCTAGTGAAGGTGAGTTTAGTTTAAAAACACACTGTACCACATGACATCACGAGGTGGAACAGTGTTTTTTTCCACTTAAGACAAGAACTCAGCTTAAATATGCAAGAATTGTGTGTTAAACATGTGTGAATGAAACAAAACACAACTCCAGGTGTGTTTTTATGAGGAAACAATCAGAAAATAGTGTAATACGAGCCCTTTAAAACTGACCTGGACATTTAACCCACATCCTCCTTGACGGCTTCTCCACCGCCAAGTACTTCCTGAAATCTTTTTATATTAAAGGTTCACTAAGTAACATTTTTGAATGACTTGTTTCCATGGAGATGTTACTAATTAGACTGGATTAAAGTAGGAACCTTTGGAGAGGCAGCCCCGCTTACTGTAAGAATGGATGTTTTTCAGTGAGCAGTAAAAAACACCGAATGCAAGATAGATTTACATTTAATGCCACACTGAGAAACATTCCAGGTAAATCCATAACATCTCTATGGATACATGGAGATTTTAAAATGAAGCTGCATAGTACACCTGGCATTATTACATTCTGACTCATTTATTTAAAGGGCACATATTGCGTCATTTTTTAAATATATGTTATAATGTTTTTATCCTCATCGCAAACAAACCTGGTGTTGTGTTTTGTTTCATTCACACAAGTTTAACACACAAACCCTGCACATTTAGGCTGAGTTAGAAAACACTCCACCTTGTTCCACCTTGTGATGTCATGTGGTAATACAGGAAGATGATTTAAATCTCACAAGAGTCACTTTTGCGTAGCGTAGGACCTTTAAGTTTAATATTTTGATCTATATAATGTAATATTTGAAGATGGATGGGTACACTTAAGGTCTGTCAGTGTAGTGTTGTATGTGCAGTGTATTTTTACCTGGAAGTCGGGGTTGGGGTTGGGGTAGGGCAGCCACGCTGATCGGGAGTTCTCCTGGTACTTGAAGGGTCCATTAAAGGAGTGGGATATGGCACTGAGATTGAAGGCACACACAGCAGACGCCGCTATGCTGTTCCTGTTAACAGCAACAAAACAAGACCAGAGGAGGAAGAGGAGGAAGAGGAGGAAGAGGAGAAGGGAGAGGATTACAGTGTGTCCGACAGTCTGGCCAGTGTCACCTATTATATAAACACTACTGCCACAGACAACAGAACTACCAAGATGCCAATGGAGGTGGGCGATCAATATAAGATACAAGATGAGATTGAGATCGCAATGTAGGTTTACTATAAAACTGTTTGTGTAGTTTATTCTTTATATCCATATGAACCTTTTGAGAGTATATGGACCTGGGCAATTTGTCTGACTGATTTATTTTCTCAAAATCTATTCTGCAAAATTGACTTTTCAGAGTTTTTAACCATGTTAAAAGGTGTTTCTCCTTTTCGTCTTCCCTCTCAAAGTTGTTTTTGGAGCGATTCGTGCATGTTTGAGTAAACTTTAATCGTTATTTTCAAGCCGATCAATCTCCATATTCACCCACACCAGCATACTCCGACTGTGACGTGCTTACTTTGTTCTTCAGTTTTATTTTCTTAATCAGTGATACACGCAGGATTTTGCCGTCGTGTTGTCATTTTCGTACAAATGGAAAAAAAAATCTGTTACTCTGTCCCTGTGTTTCTGTGCTGTCTTTCCCCCTCCCTTCTCCATCCTGGCCTGGAACTGGGCGGAGACTCTGGCACCACCTGCTACACACCTGCAGCCCATGAGCAATCAAGCCTACACCTCGGAATAAAAAGGGACTGAGGATCCTACACACTCTGCCAGATCTTCAGTGTATCCTCAGTGGTACATTTCTGGTTGGCTCAGTCTAGTTTTTGTGATTCTGGTCTTAGTACTCAGCTTGTTTTTCTCTTTTTTTTAACAGATGCCGTTTCTTGGACCCCACCCTGCACCTCCGCCTCCGACCCAGCTCTCCACAACCGACACGAACACCTCAGCCTCCGACTCAACTCAACCTCAAACTTTTACCCCAAGTCCGTATCTTTGATTCCCCAGATGTTACGACATGGTAAACAACATCTGTAGATTTGGCATGTGGAGTTTGAGTTCATGTGGATGAAAACTTAGGACTACATAGGTTTCATACACACTCCCTTAGTGGTCCAATTTTATGTATTATAGGGGGCGCTATATCTCTAGTGTACTCTGCGGCTATTCATAGGAGGGGCCGACAGCTCCCATTGGGCACCGCAGATTTTCTAACAGGACAGCAGACTTCTTAAGACTTCATAAATTATAACTATAGAGCAGACACAAGCACAAATGGTCTTTTTTTTTATTATTCAAAATCTGAATACCTCATATCCAAAAATGTCTAAAAGCTGTTGATGGCAGTTCATTAAACTAAACATACTCTTTAATCTAATATAGTCTAAAGTGTCTGCACTTTTGAGGTTAATTGCAAAGTCTATTCACTTTTTATGTGATACTTTAATCTAAACCAAGGTAATTTTGTCAGATTTCAGAAAGCAATCAGATTATAGTTATTAGGAGAATCTGAACATGACAAGGTGAGTTATTCCTTTTTGTCAATAGCAAATAGAAATCATTATTATGGTATAAATCTTACATCGGAGTCCGATTCCACTGTACTCTGTGTCTGATTAAATGCACAGGTTCTGCACTAAAACACAGCTTTGTCTTTTGAAACTGTCACTTTCAACAGGTCGCATCTGTCCTCATCCCCAAGTAAAGAATGAGAGAACTCCTCTTCAAAGCCTGAGACTCCAACTTGAAGTGAGTTATAATCTACCTCTGGTGTTCATTAAAATGCGAGCCTGCGGGGCGAATGTTTCTGATTTCAAACGATTATTTTCAACAACGTCAAAGCCTGGACCATAAAGACTAGATTACTCTGCTGATGTGGTATTGCAGATTATAAAAGGTGACTTTGAACAGAGTGTGTTAAATGTCCCATTTTTTTTTTTTTTACATTTTTATAATTATTCATCATTAATTATTTATGAATAAAAGACATTTATTGTAAGTCAGACGGGCTCGGATCTCCTTCTATTTTCTTCTAGCATTACCAGGAGCGGGGGCAGCCATTTTTGGTGGGAGGAGCCTATTTACAATGGAGCGTACCCCCCACCCCCTACCATGTTTGAGTCGCTCTTTTAAACCACTTTAAATGTAGTTATCCCTCTGCAGTTCTTTATAAAACCTAATATGGATTTCATTTGTATTGTTTTATTTTATTTTTGGTTGCCATTTGAGCATTTTTAGATTGGATATGCCGTGAAAGTAGGGCAAAAATCTATGGGGGGGCTAAGGGGGTGCATTGGCCATTCAAGGGGAAGCCATTGCCCCTTTCAGCCCCCCCTGTGACGCCGCCCCTGGCCATTACTCACCCTTTGGATTCTCAAAGACCACCTGCGTTACATTCATATTTAATTATTTTCTATATTTTTTGGGTTACTTTGACATACTTTTATCCTGCGTAGCAAAAGATGAAGTGTTTGTTTGCATGTTACAGTCTCAATGCATCAAACAGCTTCTTAATAAACCCCAAATATGAATATGATAAATACATTTGGGGGCGGTGTAAGTGTAAACAACTTTATCACACAATTTCGAACTGAGAGCGTCGTGTGAAATGTCAAGTGTCAAGTAAATGCAGATTGCTGTCACCGAGCCTGGCAACGTCAAAAACGCTGAATTAAACATGAGCCCGTTCCTTTGGTAAATTAGGAACAGCACAGCAAATGCATATACTTTACAAATAAGTGACATATAGTGAGAAAGACACACGTATAAGAGGGATTTTTTTACTGCGAGAAACCAAAACCTTTGAATAAACTCATTATTGCTTTAATTTTTAATGGAAGAAATTAAGAAAGTATTACTCATGTTGCCGGATATTACGAGTTTTGCGCAAATAACCAAGCTTGGTCATTAGCAGCCCCTTCCTGTCGTTGGGTAACACACTTGAACTGTACTTGTCTCCAGTTTCTATGGTGCTGCTTGGGTAATTCTGCGTTTTGGGTTAAGAGTGAATGAGTTCAGATGTTCGCAAGTTTCTTCATGATAAGGCAGTAATAAAAAGCAGAAGGTTCAAATAATTGTGAAGCATCAGACAATTTTGCTTGGTACATTCCAGGCCAGTGCTTTTCAACCTTTTTCGGCACAGTTTTGCCGTTTCTAAAGATGCTGCAGCACACCAAACACTGAAACTTTATCGAATTATCCCAATTTCAGCAAAAAACTGTGTAAATAATGCTCATGTCAGTCACTGTGGCGTTAGGTTTAGGGATTTTTGTGTCTTTTTCAGGACACTCCCAAATATTACATCAACTATAGCAAAAGACGAAGTTGGACTGAGGGATTACACAGACATTACAGTAACTAACTTTGTGAACTAGTTAACTCAAATTGGCCATTTTTCCAAGGTATATCTGGCGATCCCTTAAGGTGCACTGGTTAATGTCTCTCCCCACGCTACACCCCTTTTCTCACTGTCTAAAAAAGCCTACAGCTAAATTATTTAACACTAAAAAAACACTGTGACATAGCATACATGCGTGAAAAAGTAATGCAAACACACCAAATATGTATTTTTCTTGCACTAAATTAGATTTGTAGCCTCGCGCTGCAAGCTGGATACTGTCGAGGTTTGAGCTTTCAAACTGAATCCATCTTATACAGCTCCCGGGTAATCCACTCCAGTCCACACAACTTTGGTCCACAGCAGAAAGCGTATATATTTTCAGACAAAAACAAGGTAAGAAATAGTGGGTATGAGGCTACGAATTAATTTAGCTCAAAAGCAAATTGGCTACTGTCACTTTAAATGGCGTTAATGTGATTGACGGAGATTCAGGAGCACGACCACGCCTCAACCACACCTTTAATTACCCAGAAGTCGTATTTACACAAGCTTAACCTGGCAACACGGTCTGTCTCTGTTTTCTCGACCGTTTCCTCCCACTCTGCGTCTCTTGTTCATCTTTCACCTCGAAGATTTCAACATGTACAGGGGGGGGTCTCCATATCTCCATATCTGTGTCTCCATATCTGTCCATATCATCAATAAATATCATTGTTTTTGCTAGTGAAACAACGATAATGAACCGTCTTGCGCTGATAGTTTTCCACTGCTCTCCTGTCCATACTGTATATTTTGTATTTTGTATATCTAAGTCTAACTACAAGACTCGAATACAGCTGGTACTCACACATTGGTGGTGAAGATGCCGTAGAGCAGCTCCAGCTCGGGCAGGTAGAACGTCCCCTGCAGCTCATTGTAGTTAAAGGGGATCTCTCCTGGTCTGGAACAGTTGAGTCTGGCCTTCATAAATGTGGTCCACGTGTCCTCGAGTAGAAACCTCCCTCCGATGTCGTTCTTACAGACCCGTCCCACTCGAGAAAACACCGTCCGGCCGCAGTCGTGCTCCACCGCGTTCTCCCGGAAAAAGAAGAAGGTAAAGTTCCCGATGTCGTAGGAGGAGACGAAGTTCGGTTCTGCAAAACAATTCCAAGCAGGAAGGTGTTAAGGGAGCAAAGGGGAAGATGGTTCAAACAGAGATGGATGAGCAGAGAAAACCTGCAGAAATATACTTAAGCTCGTGGGAGTGCGACACTGAGCTATGACTGATGGACTCTGGCTGAGAGGAGCCCACACAACAGCAGGGCATCAGAATTAACAAGAGCAGCCTTGTTATTAATGGACTCATGTTGTAATAAGAAAACTCATTTTTCATTTACCCACAACCCAAAGGTTACAGTGAGAAATGGCCGAGACATAATAGCTCTGGCCTCATCTACAACGAGCACGACACCATCAGGAGGGTGTTTTTTATGTATGGTATTATTGGATTTAAAACACTCGCTTCGTTCCCGCTGACAGACGTTTAATTCACCTTTAAATGAATGCGTTACGCCATTCTGTTCTTCCCTCCTGCAACAAAGCTTGGGAAAAAAAAAAATCATCCACCATAACATCGGTCTATTTCACAGTTTGTTACAAAGAAATCGGCTCGCTGTTTTAATTACATTTTTCACTTACATAAATCTGATGTAGCTGATTGTTGACAAGAGCAATAATTTCCTCTACAGTCTCGGCCAAGGTTGAACCAAGTACAAATAATGATTAAATACATTGAAATATACAGTGCTATCCTCGGTTCCTTTATTACAGAAATAATCCCTGGGTAAGTAATTTTATTTAGTTGCCTTGGTGATAAAAGAAGGGCAAAGTATATGCCATGGAACTTCACAGTAAAAAGATGAAGCTATTAATTCACATACACATGCCTTTAGCGAGCGTTTCAAAGGTAAATCCCAGAATCGGATTTGAAATATTTCCTCATGCAAACTTTGATGTGGAACCACACTAAGATTAGCAATTTTTTCCAATATATTTTCCAACTACAGTGGTCCCTCGCTATATCGCGGTTCACCTTTCATAGTCTCGCTGTTTTGCTGTTTTTTTTTACTGCAATTTTACATGCTTTTTTACAGTATATTGTGTTCTGTGTCCTGATTGGCTAAGAGACTGTAGACCTTTGTTAATCAATCTCCTCCGTGCCGTGTCTCCTGAACAGTGCAGAATACGTTCAGCCAAATCTACATAAATGTTCGATCGACATGAACCAGGACGAAGACGCACGGTCAGAGAAACTGTCAAGACAAGATAAGATCTGCCTTTATTAGTCCCACAGTGGGGAAATTCCAGTATTGCACCGCACAGTTAAAGAACAGAAGGAAAATGGTACATGCAATAAAAGAAGATAATAGATAAATAGCTTAAAATAATTTAAAAAAGAGACTTAAACATAAACTAAAAATAGACTCTAATATAAAATCTTCGTAAAGTGACTTGAGTATTGAAATACACGTGAGTCACTATTAATTAATTAAACAAGAGATAAAAGTGAGAAAATGTTATTGCCTGTCTGAGAAAAGTGTATAAAGTGTGTGGTGAGGGGTTTTACAGCATTAAAACATATAATTACTGTAAAAAATAGCACTGACTACTTCACAGATTTTGCCTATTGCGGGTTATTTGACTTATTTTTACTACACACATTACACTAAAGTTGACAGTGATTTTCCAACTTCAAGGCGCTCAAAACACTTCACATCAAGGAGCCATTCACTCATTCACACACCAACGTACACAGACACTGAGGGCGAGGTGGGTTAAGTGTCTTTCCAAGGACAGAACGATAGCATTCATCTATGGGAACTGGAATTGCACCGTCAACCTGTGGGTCAGTGGATTTGACCGTTCAACCAATAATGCTCATGTCGAGAGTGAAATTTGAACCGCAAGTCTTTGGATCAGTGGACGAACATTCAACCAGCTGAGCCACCGTCACCCCTGGTAGATGTTTTTTCGTTGCAAAGTCAGAGGAATATAAACCTTTAGCATTTACTGCATATCTGGAATTTCCCCACTGTGGGCCTAATAAATGCATATCTTATCTTATATATTTCATAATGTAGGCTAGGCTAACAAGCAGGCGGGTATAAACTACTTGAGTAGAGTTTGAGTTCGTATGCAAAATTTCACACGTCGTTACAGAAATGTCTTGTAGCTTTAGCTGTGCCTTTTATGTTTAAATTAGCTTTAGGCACAATTTTCCTCAGTACATTAAGCTCATATAGCGTGAGTATATAAGTGTAGATATCCAGTGGAGGAGTTTGATCTCTGATAGTGAAAGAACTGATTTTGGAGAAGTCAAGCACACGGAAATTACTTAAACAACCTCAGACACCCTCAAATAACACTCAAGTTGGTCTCTTAAATTCAACACCCACTACAATGAATAATACAGTGATACTAGAATTCTATTTGCTACGCCAAAAAGAGTAGTGTAGTCTATAGTGTAGTCTCCAAGGGTGTAGGGGGTGAACGGAGGGAGAGGAAGCTTTATCCAACCTACAATGGGGAAACTGCTTATCCTTGGAGATTCTGAATGAAGTATAACATTTCAGAAATCCCTTGACCAGTTCATTTCATTAGAATCTGGGTTTTATAACAAGGTTTTCACAAAAGATATTCAGAAATAAGTGGGTTAGGGTTAACATCAACTATTGCTCTTATAAATAATACTGGTCAATTATGTAAGCCAATGTGTATGTCCTAATGTACAAGCCAGATTAAAGGTGCAATGTATAACTTTTCCGTTGGAGGGACCACCATCTGCTTTTCTCAATGGAGATACCTGGAATGTTCAACAGTACGATATTAAACTCATCTCCACCTATCTCCATCTCCATTAAACTCATCTGACTCTGGCTCCAGTTCACTTTCTATTGAAAAACTGTCACCGCTCTCCGTAACTGCTGCTCTCAGTCTCGTCATTTTACTCTTAAAATGTTCCTATTAACTCGCTCTACTTGATCGCGGCATTTTTATTTTGCTATTGTCTCCGCAACTCAAGTTATGGACATTAATAACAGACAAAACAGGCGCCGTTTTTCCTCGAGGTCATTCCCGGTAACATTAGCAACAGGTTTGATTGACAGCGTTGCTAAGGAGTGTGAGCAGGAAGGGGCGTTACGTTTATCAGCCTCGCTCCGGATTGCCTCTTTGGTTGCTATGATACTCGCGGTCAAAATTCCTAATATGTAACTCGGCTCCAAATTCGACCACCATGAGCTTCATTTGACTGGAGCCGAACGCTACAGGTGACGTCATTCATTCTCTCTTGTACAGTATAATCATAGAAATAACATCTCCAAATTACACCTTTACGCTTTATACAATATAGTTAGACCTATACCCATGTCCGTATGTGCTGTGTGCTTACCGTTGAGCCACTTGGAGTTGTACTGGGCGGTCCGCAGAGGGGGCAGACCTCCCAGACTGCGGTAGATCGCCGGGTCTCGTCCGCTGAAATCCATGGCTGTAGCGGCGTAGAGTTCTCCGCTGGAGGTAATGAGAGCTGTGGAGTTATGGAGGGGGTTGTACGGACAGCGCGCCATTCCGCTGATCTGGTCGTGGATCTCTGTCAGGTTTGTCAGCTGTGACACAGAAGAGCAATTGGACCAGGATTACAGTCTATTCTTTACAATGGGAAGTGAAAAATCGCAAGTGACAGGATGCAGACATGGGGTGAAAATAATCATTTATATCCCGGGATGGAAAAACAATAAGATACAATTTGTTTTAATGGAATAGTGAATGAGAACATCTAGATCAAAATATAGCACGAGGAAGCAAAGGGCGACATTAAAATGCAAAGCAGATAGGTCTTCCAGTGTTTGTTTCTGCCTATATGCTAATGCTGTGACAAAAATACCACATCTCATTATGTTTTGTTTGGTTTTTCTACAACATGATGGAAAATGCGCATGCAAAATGTTCAAGAACAGTGAAGATAATCAAAACTCTGAATCATTAGCACAATATAATTCACGATCTCAACAGCTGTTTTGATGTCGCCAGTGTTGGGTAAACCACCTGTTACGAAGCCAATAGCATTCTGCGCGCTCTTAAATTAAAGTTCCTTCCTTCCGCGAGCTTAGTTGAAGTTAGTCCTGGACATGCAGCTGTGCGTCTCGTTGTATCATTATTAAACCACAACTTTGAGGAGTTCCCTTGTCTTCAAAAGAGGATTTGGAGCAAGCTTTAAATTCCTGCTTTGAATTTGAAACCGAATCTGGCTGTACGCTTTTTAAAAATACTTTTAACAGCATGACCCTGGTTCAGCCCCAACACGCACTCTGCAAAATTAAGATTTAGGGAAAGGTTACAGTGACTCAACTTCGCCAGGGAAGCAATGTGTCTTTGAAAACGCGGGATGGTATTAAATTTTATGGCGCAAAAGTACACACTATATAGAAGGATTAGCGATTGGTTTTTGAAGGGAATATCCGGAAAGCTTTGTGGATACAGGTGATTCCACTGCCAGCTTCCTAGTCTATTTGGATAAAAGGGTCTATTAAGTCAACCGCCCTGCTTCCTAAACACCATCTCTGTCAAAGCGCTATCCGGTCTCCAGGGATGAAAGCCTGGGATTCACTAGCATTAGCCGAAGATCCGGAATTAGCTACGTGTAGGTCAATAGGGTCATTTAGCGAAACACAAAAAGCGATAAATAGATAGAAGCTTGGCTAGCTACCCTGAATATGTATGAAGCCTAGTGAAAGTTGCCTCTGTGGTGTGTGCAGCAGCTGCGAGGAGGGGCATTGAAGTGACTTAAAAAGGCTGATTGAGAATTTCAGACAGTTGGTTCACAGAGTAGACAGTCCACGCTGAGAGCCAGTAGGGGGCCCTGGAACGTGCCGGGCAAATACAGACGTGAGTGAAGCCGTAGAGATAATTTAGAAGCAGAAACGGTTACATAAAGGGAAACGCGGGTTAGCTTTGCGCAGCCCTCGATCTGCTCTGGACCTCTGCTAATCCTTACAGCGTGGACAAATGCGGTTGTTGTGGTTCTTTATGCTCATAATAAACACATCTGCGGGAGCTTTTGAGATTTAAAGTGGGAAGATTTTCAATTTTGACTGGTAATCTTTGATATGAGAAGAGGACGTTTATTTATAGAGCGCATTTCATACGGTGATGCAACGCGATGTTTTACAAAGACAACAGGATTTAAATAAAGACATATTACTCCCTCCTTACATCAGTAAAATACAGAGAAATCAGAAGCGTAACAGCTGCGTATTAGTGTAATGTTGTCTGCTCTTTCGCTTACTGTGTTCTGTTTAAGGCTCATGGAGGGTTTGGGGCTTTAAGTGTCATTATTCAAACAAGTTGTACAACATTGTCAGGATCATAGGCTTGGATTAAGTGTTAGGTTACAGTTAGGGTTGGAGTAGAGTTAGGGTTAGGTTAAGGATAGGTGTTAGGTGTTAGGGTTGGATTACGGTTGCAATCGGGTTAAGGTTGGGTTGGGGATGGGTTAGGGCAGGGGCGTCAAACTCATTTTCACCGAGGGCCACATCAGCAAAATGGCCGCCATCAAGGGCCAGATGTAACTGTGCAGCAGTGTAAATATCCCTAAATGTAACTGAATGTCATGTAAAATAAATGTAATTACTTTTTAACTTGTTAAATAACGGTTTCTGTGATAAACTGACATTTTTAAAAGTGTGTATCTGGTCAGGACACACCTGCTCACAGACCTTCAGCGCTGCTTCAAATACGGCCTTTTACAGCCTTTTAAATATTGGACAGTTTGTTATTTTTCTTGCAGACTAACTTTTGCATACTTAGCTCCGTGTCCATGTCAACAATTTTCCTCTTCATGAACATTTTGTGACGATTATTTGCAAATATTTCTCAGATCCACTTGCTGGGAAAATCTCATTAGTTTATTGACAGTGCACACTTTAAAGCAGTATAGACTAATTTTAAAATGACAGTCATGCCTTTTAATTTATCTTCTTGCGGGCCACATAAAATTACTTGGTGGGCCGCATTTGGCCCCCGGGCCTTGAGGTTGACACATGTGGGTTAGGGTGAAGTTTAGGGTTAGTTTAAGGTTAGATTATGGCTAGGGTTGGGTTAAGGTTAGGGGTTAGGGTAGGGTTAGGGTTGGGTAAGGGTTAGGGTTAGATTAGGATTAGGTTAGGGTTGGATTAGGACTAGAATTAGGTTAGGGGTTAGAGTAAGGGTTAAATTTGGACTGGATTAGGCTTGCATTAGGGTTAGGGTTTAGGATGAGTTAGGGTTGGGTTTGTTGGCAATATTTACGATTATTCAAAACATCTCAAACGAATATCATCAACCCTTTTGAACACTATGAACAATATTAGTCTTTATTTTCCCATCCCTAAGTATTAGTAGTTACATTTACTCAACTTTTTAAAGGAATTGTACAGTTTGTAGTAGATTTCAAAAAGCATACTTGTACTCCCACTTTAGTAATATTTTATTTGAAGAAACAGCACTTTTACCTAATTAAAGTTCAGTTTACTCTCTCCACACTGAGTATAAGTCCATAACTGAGCTTTTAAGTCAGTGTTGACAATATGAAACGATTTGACAAATTTGTGTTTCTTGTACCGCTCCTGGAGATGACAGTTTCTTATGTTTTTGTGGTCTAGCTTTCGAAAAAATACTAGATTTTGTGCATTATGTATTCCGTTGTCCTTCTAACTACATTAACTTCAAATGACAGTACAGTTTTTGGCTACTCCACTATTTCTGCTCCATGATGTACCACCACCAGGGGCTAATATCTCATAGTGAATGGGGATTGTTGTTGTTTTTGTTATATGATACGATTTGAGCTGTAACGTGTTGAATATGAAAACTGACAGAATACCTCACCTGCTTGTTAATCATTGATAACAGAACATTTAACACCAGATCACATGACTGCATAAGGCTAAAGGGACTAACTGCACCAAAACTGAGACGAGAAAGAGGGTTTTAGCTGTTCTGCTTCACAAAAATGCAATATACTCCAAGGAAAATCAAAACTGGATACTTTGGTGACACCATCGCAATTTAATAATCTGGTAACAAACCTTTGTGCACACACCTGCTCCTGTTTTTTATGGATGTATACTTGTTTTTCTGCTTGTGTTGTATTGTATTTTAAACAGGGCGCTCATGAAAAAGAGCCCAAGGGTTCCTCTGTATAAATAAAGATGAAGAAAAAAAATATGTAACTTATATGGCTAAATATTGTTTAATTCTGCTATTCATTTGTTGCAGCTCAGGCCTTTTAATGATACAGTTTAGTTTTAAAATGGTGTACTGTACTGGGATTAACCTGCTTTATTGTTATAGTGTCAGAGGAATAAGGTAGGTTCATTATTATCGTTTATTGTCGTGTTTATTATCGTGTTAAAAAGGTCCATCTTCATGTCACTGAGCGTCCCATTTGATCATTATATTTAATTAAAAATGGTATGAACATTATACACAACGTCATCAGTATTTACTTGTCAGGTCCACATTAAACTGCATTTAATAAACATGCTCCTATCTGAAGTAAATTCACTGACGTTGATTATTTTCTCTTTATTCCCATGCAAATAGTTACAATAATGTCACTGTCTCATAAACAGCGACATCATTACAAACAGACAAAGAAATGAACATATATGTAATGGGAACTTAAACTAATCCCCTTTGACGTGGCTGATTCATCATAACAGACTCTCTCACAGAGCACAAGCGCTGTTTCACATTATCAAGCATCCAGAGCCCAAATATGACGTGTTTTTGATGGAACACTTGGATATAATGCCATGGCATTTCAACTATATGTATTTTCACAGCAGTAAACAGTCATCACGAGCCTCCGACCTTTGGATGCAGTGCTCATGGTCAAAAACAAATGCCATGATCCCGGTAAACGCGACAGCACTCGCCCAGAGCTGAACCGGAGTTTGAGTCTGACGTGTGAGTGGTATGAAGTGCACTGGGGGGTATCAAATGTACTTTATGTCAGTTTGGGAGTTTCATGTCACACTTTAAGTATCTGCACTGACATTTCAGCTAAACATTTTAAAGGTAATCTATGTATCTTTTCTGGTAGGAAGTCTGCTCTCTGCTTATCTCAACGGATATCTGAACGCTTTAGCTGGAATGTTCCACAGTATAGCATTAAACACATCTATTTAGCATTTATTCAATTACACCTGTTTTTATTGTTCAAAAATACCTTGGAAACACATTCTTACTGTTTGCTCACCTCTCCACAGATCTGACCTGCTGTAACTTGGCCAGGGGGCGTCACCTGCTTGTCTTGCTCGGCTCATTGAGAGTTTAATGCCATACTGTGGAACATTCTAAGCAAAGCAATACCATATCAACTGAGACATTTTCGTTTATATATAGGCACGTTTCTACATTGTTCTGCCTTATTTGGCTGCTAGGGCAAAAATACATCCACACTGATCCGGCAGCTTAGGTAGGGTGAGGGTTAGGTTAGGGGTTAGAGTTAAGGGTTAGGTTTGGGCTAGGGTATAATTAAGGTATGGTAAGGGTAGGGTTAGGGGTTAGGATTAGGTATAGAAATGGGTTAGGGTATGGTAAGGGTAGGGTTATGGTTAGCTTAGGGGTTAGAGCTAGGGATGGGGTAGGGTTAGGGTATGGTAAGGGTAGGGTTAGGCATTAGGGTTAGGTTAGGGGTTAGGGTTAAGTATAGGGTTGGGTTAGGGTATGGTTAGGGGTTAAGGTTAGGGGGCAGGGCTAGGAATAGGGTTGGGTTAGGGCTAGGGTATGGTAAGGGTAGGGTTAGGTATATGGTTGGGTTAGGGTTGAGTTAAAGTATGGTAAGGGTAGGGGGTTAGGTTAGGGGTTGGGGTTAGGTATATGGTTGGATTAGGGTTGGTTTAGGGTTGAGTTAGGGTATGGTAAGGGTAAGGTTAGGTATATGGTTGGGTTAGGTATAGGGATAGGGTTGTGTTAGGGTAGGGTTAGGGATTAGGGTTAGGGACAGGGTTTTGTAAGGGTATAATAAGAGTAGGGTTAGGGTTATGTTAGAGGTTAAGTTTTGTAGTTTAGTTAGAGCAACTGGAGTACATGTGAACTAAGTATTTTGCCAAATAACCCTCCAGTTAGGAATAAGCTAAAAATACTCCACGAATGCAAATATTTTTTACAAACTGGTATTGTCAAAATGAGCAGTGACTCCATGGGTGACACCGTGAGCTGGTGACACTGTGACACACACAGAGCTGTCTCCGGAGCGTCTTTAAATCCTGCCGTTGCGGAGATTACGGCTCACGACTTCGCCTCTGACATCGTGGCGTTCATCAATCCCGCTCCGTCAGCCATCACTGTCAGCGCAGCATCATGACTTATTAGGTTTATTTACTTCGACGGCCATATATCAATTAGGCCAGTGACAAATGTATTCTAAATCTGAGGCTTCGCTAGCTTCATCTTCAGTGACATCTGCTAATTGTAATCCATACATGCTTGGATTAAACTGTAATCGTGGCAGCGGGAGGGAGGTAAGGCTGCGTTGGCAAAAATGTGCTTTACTAATTGCCTGACAATGTTGACTGGATGACACACACATGCTGTTGATTCTCAAAAATACATGTTGAGTATTTGTTTGCAAGACCACATGCGTTTTTATATTAGTAGTAGTAGTAACAAACATATGCCCAATGACTGGTGGTGTCCTCTGTGTGCGCAACAGTGAATAAACAAGATAGTAGAAGTATTGTAGAAGTATTTAAAGGGCCCATTTTACATTGTTGTTTTCTGATCTCTTGTATACAGTGGTCCCTCATTTATCGTGGGGGTTACGTTCTAAAAATAACCCGCAATAGGCGAAATCCGCGAAGTATCAGCTTTATTTTTTACAATTATTCTATATGTTTTTGGCTGTAAAACCCCTCACCACACACTTTATACACTTTTCTCACACAGGCATTAACATTTTCTCACACTTCTCTCTTGTTTAAACACTCTCAAAGTTCAAACCTTCGTAGACACCTTTGTCGGTGCAGAACGTTTCATCGACATTGTGGGTTTTGTCGGGGAGAAAAATTGCAAACGTACAGCACTTCAGAGTCACACTGCGATCCAACATTTATGTAAATTTGGCTGAGCACATTCTGTACTGGACAGGAGACACGGCACGGAGGAGACTGATGGACAATGGTCTACAGTCCAACAGCCAATCAGGACGCGGAACACAATGCACGTTCAGACGCTGTAAAAAAACGGCAAAATTACACTAAAAAGATCCGCGAAACAGCCAGACCATGAAAGGTGAACCGCGATAAAGTGAGGGACAACTGTAATGTTACTTCCTCATCACAAACATACCCATAGTTGTGTTTTGTTTCATTCACACATGTTTAACACACAAACCCTGCATATTTAGGCTGTGTTGCACTTTGTGATGTCATCATGTAGTAATACAGAAAGTGCTCCAGTGTGTTTTTTAACTCCCTACATCTTCACTAGAGTCATTTGGATGATTTAAGCCCCTGAATTGCCAAACTCTACTGAACTAAAGGTAAACATGTAGCTGTTGCAAACTACCACTTCATGACGTCACAAGGTGGAACAGAGCATTTTGAGCTTTGGAGATGTAGATGCACTAATAATAAAGGTTTACTCGAACATGTGTGAATGAAACAAAACAACTCCAGGCATGTTTCTGATGAGAAAACAACATTATAACATGGCTT
Source organism: Periophthalmus magnuspinnatus (assembly GCF_009829125.3). Classification (NCBI taxonomy): domain Eukaryota; kingdom Metazoa; phylum Chordata; class Actinopteri; order Gobiiformes; family Gobiidae; genus Periophthalmus; species Periophthalmus magnuspinnatus. The sequence continues at coordinate 18,108,688 of NC_047145.1, read as the reverse complement.
AACGCTCACAAGAATCAATTTTGTGTAATATAGGACCTTTGATCTTCTCCTTTGATGGCTACAATTAACATGTGAATCTATACAGACGCTGTTTGAAGCTGAAGTATGCTCTTAAGCTAATTGAACTGATTATAGTGGAAAAAAAACAAAAACAATCCTTACCGTGCGGTTGGTGCAGATGGGAGTGAAGGCGTTAGTCCCGCAGGTAAACAGCCGGTTCCCGTTCACCAGTAGCACCCTGATGTAGTTCTGGCACTCCTCCTAAAACACACACGTCTTCATTAGCACTTAGCAATAACTATTATCCTCCCATCGACATCAGCAGCTCCACTCCCGCTCCCAAAATTACACTTTAGGTCGATAAATGAGACAAACACCGCTGACTGCAGGAGGGCTACACAAGAACGTGGGCAAGACTGACACGAACGAATCAAAAGTAATACTCAGACAGCTCGGTGAAGTCACATCCAATTCAGGTGGGGCCGCTGTGAAGAGGGGGAGAAGGCACATCGGAGTGGCTAAATGTAGCGGGTCGTAGGAGAAAATCATTCAGGATTAGTTGGAAAATTGCCATTGCTTTGTTGGCTGGTCAAAAAGTGCAATCAAAACGTCCATTCTTTCCATCAGAGCATTTATGAGCCCGCTTTAATCAGTTCAAACCAGTTTTGTATTAATTAAGCTGAAGTGCTCATCGCAGCCTATTTTCTTGAATTTGCACAAAGGTGATCTAACCGTGATTGATTGAATTCGCAAATGGCCGTAACAACTCATCAGCAGCCTTTGCGTAGCGTTTGTGTAACAGCAGGAGTGAGTATTACGTCGAAAACTTGAACTTATGTAAGAAAAAAACTGAGAAATTACACTTTTACACCAACGTACCGGGAACAAAAGCACTGCAGACACAAAGCACATCTCCTGAGCGTGTAGTTACAGTATGAGACATTCTATATTTTTGTCGCAGAGATAAGAAAGTGAAAGTGATATTCTATTTAACATGAGTTTTCATAGAGAAGAGGGCAGCGATGTTGTACGCAGATTTTGTTTTGTGATTTTTTTTGGTGTTGTAGTGAGAGCTTAGACGTAATCGCTTTAGGAAATAATGTGTTGGTGTCACATGTTCGTTTCTTTTCCAGATGCCTGTACTCTCCCTATTCCCATTTCACGCTACATGTCTTGCCTAATAAGGCTTTGGAACAAAAATCTTGTCTCTATACTTCTATAACAAAAGAAGATTTCCAGACTCAAATATACAAGATTGTCTGAATTACAGCTACACTATGTAACTTTTCTGATGCGGGGTTAATATGATATTCCGCAGTATGGCATTATACTTATATATATTGCATTTATTTAACTACAGCTCTTTTATAACCTGAAAATACCATGAAAAAACATGCCATTGTTTCCTTGGAGATGCCTTATTTGATGCTGTGGAACATTTCTTGTCTTGCTTCTTGGTGACGAACTCTCAGTTTGCTACGTGCTCGTGTCCATAGAGATGATATATTCCACAGTATGGCATTACACTTATATATCTTGCATTTATTTAACTACAGCTCTTTTATAATCTGAAAATACCATGAAAAAACATGGCACTGTCTCCATGGAGATAGATACGTTTAATGCGATGCTGTGGAACGTTTCTCGTCTTGTTTCTTGGTGACGAACTCTCAGTTTGGAAAATTGCATGTTGCACCTTTATTGGGGGTGAAAACAGCTCAGTGCGGGCGATAATAGCTCAGTTCGTAGCGTCAAATCCGCTGATCCGAAGGTTGGCGGTTCGAATCCCGCTCTCGACATAAACTGACCCGCTCCCTGACTCTAGCTTCCTCAGATGAACGCTGTCATTGTGTCCTCGCGCAAGACACTTAATCTCGCCCCCAGTGTCTGCGCACATCGGTATACGAATGTGCGTGCGAACGGGTGAGTGCTTCCCGGGTTCAAGCACCATTTAAAAATATGACCATTTACCATTTCATTATTTTTCAAACGATTTCGTGAAGTGTTTTGCACATATCTCTGCCAGCGCCGTCCGACCCTTGTGCATGTTCAGAGCTGTGCCGTCTTCAGGTCAGAGGCAGGATTTAGAGCCTTGTAAAGCTGTTTTGTGCGGTACACTTGAGGTGTCCGGGACAACGACACTCTCTCAATCCCCCTCAGTCTGATTTAGGAGCCCGCCTCAACCAGCCCTGAGAGCCCCCTTTATTTCCCACATCACTACAGACTCATAAAACCTGTATGTGCGTCAACTCCCCAGCGCAAACACATCCAAAGACGATATGTACTTCTGCCTGTTTTCTCTGAGTTTTTGTGGATAAACAGTGCCTTATTTGATATTTGCCTCAGCTATAATCTCCACTTGTTTATGAAAACTTAGTGACAGCTCCACATCCAGACTGTAACGTACTGCTGTGACGCTCACTGTCTGACATTAAAAACAAAACGCAGGCGGCAATCATGACTTGTCAAGTCAATTTTAGCGCTCTCCTTACTGGCGGTGAAAATAAATCACACAGGAGAGGAGTTTGACATGTTTACAAAGAAATGCAATCACTTAAAAGTACATTCACTCTCACTGGCTCTGATAATGTACATTGTTTTTTTACACACTCGGATAATTACAATCAGGAAGAAATATTTTTAAATCAATTGTACTATTTGAAGGTACATTGCGTAACTTTTATGCCACCTGCTTGTCTCCGCTGATGTTATTGCTGTCATTACAGTATTCAGCATTATGGCATTAAACTATCTGTTATTTATGTCATTAAGTGTGTGTTGTTTTTTTTCCTGAGTATGGTCGCCTCTCCACAGATCTGACCTGTAGCTTGGCCTGATGGCGCCACCTGCTTGTCTCCATAAATAAATGAGTTTAATTGAAACATTCTAGACAAATTAGCAGCGTCATTCTCTTCCGTGGAAATATGTAGGTGGCACCTTTAAATTAATTTATTGTTTTGTGTTGTGTCCTACTCAGTATTTGAAGTATATATATATTTGTTGATTACGTAACATTTTTGTCCTTCCACCACCAATAACAGTAGGAGTCGTTGCTATTCAGTGATGATGTACTCAAATCTTGTATGAAACTGCTGCCTGCTGAGCTATAGGCTGTGGTTAAACTAAGTAGTACTGTACTTATGAATACATTTTAGGTATCTGTACTTCACTTTTACTTCACTAAATTTGAGAGCAGGTATCTGTACTTTCTATTTCTACATTTTTGCACAATACTGAAAAGTAAATGTCTTTTTTACAATTGTCTGATAGCTGTTGAAAATTCTGAGGGTTTATTTTTAACATGTTCATAATCTGAGCAAACAAAAATATACAAAGAAAAACAGCTCGGGGAAAAAAATATTGTTTCAGTTGTTTCTGCTCAACAAAATTCAGCACAAATCTTTATCAAAATCACTACATTTGAAGCTTTAGCTCTCAAAATCGGCACAAAATACTGTCACTTTTTACAGTTTTAGTACAGGTACGTTAATACTTTTACCTTTACTTGAGTAATTTTGCCTTAGTATCTGTACTTTTACTTAAGTAACAAGATTGAGTACTTCTCCCACCACTGGCTATAGGTGATAAAGCATCTATACGGGCCTGTCAGCGTGCCCTTTAATGGTACTTTGTCGACATTATGGGAGTTGGATCACATAAGGAACAATACAGAAAGCCTTGACTCCAGTGAAGAGAGCCATAGCCTGTAATTCAGCGCAGACGGGCCCAGGCTTGTGTCTTATATTACAGGCTCTCCCCGACTTTCACAGGAGGATAAATACACAGAGGCAAATACAGCTGAGGGCAGGGCAGTTCACCTATGAGTCAAGTTCAGCTCCTAACCATCTGTTAAGCCACATAAAGAAAACACGCGCACACAAATAGAACACTGTGAAAACAATAGTCTCCACAGAAGCACTGCTCTCAAGGTGTGGTTAGCAATTTACATAAGAGACAGAAGAACGAGAGGTTTAAGAAGTGGTTCAAAGTATAAGTAAATGTAATAATGTAAACAAATCAAATCAGAAAAATAAATAAATGTAATGCTTGAGTCAAGATTTACATGAAACTGCTCCATTAAAGATCCTAAATACATTCTTTTGTGTTCTATTTTGGGATGGACTGGTGTGGATTGCAATGCAGTGATGCACAGTGAGGAAGCAATAGTTTTTAATTTGATGAATATGGCAAAAATGTATTGACTAGTGCCCCCTAGAGTTTGAACTGTGAGTTAAACGACTAAAGCTCTTCCTCATGCTGGATCTTCAATGCCACTTTCTGGACAAGCCCCGTTTCTCTCCTTGTTTTGGTGTTGGAGGCATCTCCTGGTTGACGTTGTTGGGTGTCTCCTGTGGAACCTCCTTAATTCTGAGGATCTCTGGAGGTGTTCCTCTGAACCAGGCCCATGAAGTTGCAGGCCCGTTTTACATATTCTGCATGGTTCTCCTCAAAGTACTCCAGCGTTATAAAGTCATGTTGTAGAGCTTCACCTGAGTTATCCTCTTTTCTCACCAGGTTCAGAAACCCCATCCTGTTCCGCCATAGAGCAATACAAGGCCTTGAAATAAAGGTTCTGATGAGAGGATCACACCTCAACTCTGCAAAGAATACTGCCCCTCCTTTTTGAGGACTTTCACGGCAACAGTTTCTGCTGATGTGGGTTTGAGACAGTGCAGCACTTGTCCAAAAACCCCTTCACTGAGCATGTCTAGGACACAGTTCTGCAGGTGATAAGGCAGTTTTACTCCAGACATTTTGGCGTTTATCGTACGAGCTTGGGTCGTGTGGACGTTCTCTATGGATCAGTTTGTGTAAATTGAATTGAAATAAAAATTGTGGCCTAATATTTGACCACAAACTCTAAACTTGTTTTCCTCACTCAGTCCATCAAGATTGAATCAACACTGAAATAACTGGGGCTGCTTCATAAAAAATCTGAATCACAATAACTGGGATTATATTATTATTATAGCCAACAATTATTTATGTGTAAAGTGAAAGATTAAAATGTAAAAAGGCCAGTGTTTAGTAAAATACATCTAAATTTCATACTTTTCACTCATTACTGTATAATCGTTAGTTTTCAGTTTCAGTTATAGAAATTGTACAGACTCAACAGATCAAAGTGTTGAAATTGTTGGTCACTGCAGTTTTCTTGTTACAAAGTACATTTCTGGCCAGACTTTTTATGTTTGATCAAACTGCATGGGCTCTGTGTCTGTGGATATCTTGGCTCAGCACGACTCAGACACAAACACACAAAGAAAACTTCAAACTGACATGAACTTTCAAAGATGCTGAACTCGCTGGTCACAAAACAGACAAACTCCTGTCAAATTATACACTGGAAATGTATGAAGGCTTATGCATGTGCTAATTAAGACCTCACCGAAGAAGCATTTGGCGTCTCTCATCTACCTACACAGTCTATGGAAAAGTAATATTTAAAGCTATATTTATCCTTTTATTTTGATTAACTGAAACAAAATCAAACTAAAGCCCGTGACACACTACAGGATTTTTCAGTCTTAAACCATTTTTTAAGACAATTTATAAGACTTTTTGTTGCACACCACAGGCATGAGGAGAAGCAGACGAGATTTTAAGTCGTACAATTCACTGAGCACAAACACTGCAGCAGGATATGGCAGTGAAAAGACCGTACACCACAAGCTAAAAGTTGTGATGCGCACTGGAAAATGGTCCAAAGATCAGAGCATTGCACTTCTAGTTTAGATGCAGGTCAAAGTCACCTAGTTTGTCTCTTGTCCTTCCGTGTCCATCACTCCGTTTGCCCCTCATGCTCTGTTCTATCGGCTGGTGCTTTAGCGGTGATGTTTTGTGGTTACGATACAAAAGAACAGCTGAGAACCGCATTGACGCCACGGATTCAAAGTTGCACATGAAAATCCGTCCGTAGGGGTTAGTCGCGTCACGTTTTACCGAAGTCAGGGAGAAGCAAATCAGGTCCTAAATCGGTCAAATTATCCTGTAGTGTGTGTCTCGAGCTTTATTTTCATTGTTTATCTGATATTACTAGCACAAAATTACCCATTACTCAATAATTTTTCAAAGTATTCTAGTAAAACACACACATAATTCCGCCTTTTTCTCATCAATCAAGTTATGAAAAAATTATGTGATCTAAATATATGTATAGATAGAATTTTGCTTTGAATTACATGGCTGCTTATTACAATATGTCCCGCAAAACCAAACAGAAATAATGTAGACAGCATATGGTGGTGATATGTGAGGATACACTAGGGGCGGGTCGTCCAGTCTAATTACAGATGGTAGCTTTAAGTCTTTACAAACAGAACAGGGCTCATATTACGCCATTTTCTGATCTTTGTTATAATGTTGTCTCCTCACCAAAAACATACGTGGAGTTGTGTTTTCTTTCATTTACACATGTTTAACAGACAAACCTTTCATATTTAGGCTAGTTCTTCTCAAACAGAAAACACTCTGTACCACCTTGTGATGTCATGTGGTAATACAGGAAGTGCGCCACTGTGTTTTTAAACTTCATACACCTTCACTAGAATCATTTGGATAATTTCAGCTCTGGAACTGCCAATCTGCCAAACTGAACTAAAGGTAAAATGTAGCTGTTAACTTAAAAAAAAAAACTACCACTTCATGACATCACAAGGTGGAACAGAGCATTTTGAGCTTTGTAGATCTAGACAGATTAATAATAAAGGATTACTCAAACATGTGTGAAACAAAACACAACTCCAGGTCTGTTTTTGACGAGGTAACAGCATTCTCACGTGGCCGAAATCTCACAAGAGTCAATTTTGGGTAATATAGGACCTTTAACTTTTGCTATCACATACTTTTACAAACAAGTATGAGTTTATGATTGCTTATCGATTTAAACGAATGCAACTTTCTAAGCACGATAACACTTTCTATTCCCCCGTCTCAAGTCTTCTCTGTTGCACTAAAACCATGAGACGTGGATGGATTTCATAGTGTCCAAAGACAACACCGCACTTGTATCTGTCTCTCCCTGCGGTGACAAGTGCCTGATAAAGTCCTACAGTGACACCTCAAATCCCTGAGCAGCACTTAAACTCACCTCTGATTTTCCGCGGCTGAAGCAGGCTCCCTTGGTGAACTCATCGCAGTGCCACTCCGCCTCCTGCACACACAAACACAGTCTACTGAGACAAGCTAGCATCACAAACATACAGGAGAGGATCAGTGTGTGTAGTCTATTAAAACGTGCTGTCTGGAACCCGAACAACAAACGTTCGACTGCAGGGGTAGTAGGATTTGGGGTTGTTAAAAGTGTTGAAAATCAGATGGTAAAACTGGTAGAGAAGCGCGATACTCATCTGAGCAGGTATCGACACAAAAAAAGGACAAAAATGAACCTTTTCTGCATGATCTGGAGCTGTATCAGGACAAGTATAAGACACATAGACTTGTATACGCCCATGGACCACTATGGAAACTACCTGGATGACAGAAGGATTACACAAATAAAAGGCCACATGGGAATATAACAGAAACTACTACCATTTAATGTTGAAAACCACATTCTGTTGCCTAAAGAAAGAGTGTTTTTAATTATCATCGTGGTATCAGAATCGGTATTGAGTATAAAGTCTATTCTTTAGTATCAAAAATGTGTTTAAAATGTTAGTACTGTTACTACACTGACACTAGGTTGTAGGTTCTCTTTACAAGTTGATTAAATTTCACTGGTCAATGATTACAGAATTAGTTCAAAATAAGTTGAATGATGAAAGTGACTGATGAAATCTAGACACCTTAAGTCAAAAATGTATAATGATAAAAATTAATGAATTCTTGTTTATCCAGGGCCCAGAGCAGGGTCGGCTCAAAAAGTCACACTCACATTCATACACCAGTGTACGCAGATACTGGGGGCGAGGTGGGTAAAGTGTCTTGCCCAAGGACACAATGACAGTAATCATCTGTGGGAGCTGGAATGGCACTGCCGACCTGTGGGCCAGTGCATCTGATCACTCAACCAATGATGTTTATGTTGAGAGCGGTTGAATCAGTGGACAAACACTCCACCAACTGAGCAACTGTCGCCCAAATTAGGCGTAAATTATGGATAAACCAGGTGTAATATGAGACTAAATAAAGTGTTCTAAAAAAATAATGAATTGAAAGGACAAAACATCAACAGAATGAGCTCTGAATAAAAACAAAAAACCGCAGGGGCCCATGTACCGTTCACTGCAGTTTGAAAAATACTGAAATAAAGGGAAAATGTAACTCTAGCCCAGTGGGGGAATGGAACAAAGTAAAAGTAGTCAAGTACTGTACTTATTAAGTATTGAGTATACATTTTAGATATCTGTACTTTACTTTAGTAGATTTTAGTGGATATTTTTACTTTTACTTTACTGCATTAGAGAGACGATATCTGTACTTTCTACTCCACTACATTTTGAAGCTTTATTAGATCTCAAAATCTGCATGAAATACTTTAACTTTTTTAAGATGATTTTTTCCATGTGATACTTTTACTTGAGTATTTTTTTTGCTCTTCTATCTGTACTTTTTTCTTAAATAACAAAATTGAGTACTGATGGTTTGTTCACAGGGCTACACCCAAGTCAATACATGTAAAAAAAATTAAACTAATAGAAATCAGGAGTGGTGCAGTGGGTTAAGTATTCGCCCACCAACCGTATGGTCCTTGGTTCTTTGTCCTGTAAAGACATATTTGCAGTGGGACATCCTGCTTTAATTCATGCATGTACAAACCACTACACACTTGACGCTTACTGAACATAACGGATGAAATGGAGAATATATTTAGTTTAATACTGTGACATTATTATTCAGTTCCTTGATGAGTTTGACTTATACAAACTTGGTTAAAAGCTAAAAAAAAAAAAAATCTTTGCTTAAAAATATGCACATAGTATAGCATTCAACTTTACACAGCGCATTAAAGACAGAATCCAATTAAAGAGTGGACCTGGAGATAGGAGTGGCAAGCCTGAACGCCACAGTGATTTATGCGGCAGGGAGAAGGAGCCATCTTAAGACACAAGACGTGCGTCTCCCGGGAATCGTGTCAACGTGATTTACATGTTAGAACCGTCTTTTGCATTTCACCACGGCCCAGAAAGAAATCATATAACTCCTCAGAGGTGGCACAGACTGGCCTGGTTCAATTTCATTCGTTTAATTTGAGTGTGACCCGTGGGATACCTCTCATTGATAAAAGTTGGATATTTCGGAAGACGCCGCAGAGGCCAGACAGGGACAGAGCATGGTGGCATGGCACGGGGGGGGGGGAGGTTACTCAACATTAAAACGCCCGCTGTAATAATGCAAATGAAGACAAGTTATGCAAGGGCCGCAGATGTAAAATTGAACCGTTTTAATTTTGATAATTCACTGTGATAAATACGTGATATGAAAGGAACACTTTACAACAACTACACTGTTTACTGCCTTAATAAAACCCTGACTAAAGCAGGAAGAAAGATTAATTCTTAATCGTTTAGGCTGAGTAAGTACTTATTTAAAAGGCCCATATTAGGCCCTTTATGTTATGATGGTGTTTCCTCATCACAAATACACCTGGAGTTTTGTTTTGTTTCATTTACATTTTGTTGTGATGTCATGTGGTCATACAGGAAGTGCTCCATTGTGTTTTTAAAGCCTATAAACCTTCACTAGAATCATTTGGACAATTTCAGCCCTGGAATTGCCCATCTCTATTGATCTAAAGTTAAAAAGGTGGACGTCAACTTGGAAACTAGCACTACATGACATCACAAAGTGGAACAGAGCATTTGGAGATTTGGAGACTAGACTAATAATAATAAAAAAGGATGAACTCAAACATGTGTGAATGAAACAACACAACTCCGGGTATGTTTTTGATTAGGTAACAACTTTATAACATGGCCATAACGAGTCAATTTTGGACTTTTAAGGTTTTAAGGTTTGGATTACTACCTGGATAAGTCCTCATATACTGCTGCAAATATAGGTTGAAGTTAGTGTACATGTTACGGGCCTAGGCATTAAGTTTTTTTTTGTTGTTTGTATTTATACATTATGTTTCTTGTGTGTCTCGTCTCCCTCCCAATAATCATGACTATTGGATCCCTTGGCTGTGATTGGAGGACAGTCTTCCAACCTGGCCCACCTTCCGCCGCCTCCCACCCTATTTAAGAAGATTGGGGACTCCTGACTTTGTTACTTATTGCGAAATTAAATTCATTTTTTAGTTACTTTACCTTTGTTTTTTGGTTTAAACCCTTGCAAGGAACCTTTTATTTGTCTATGTTTAGTCCCTTTTTGTCTAGTTTACCCTTACATTCTTGTTCATTAAATTACTTCTTATTTTACCATTTCTCCATTTTGGTTTTCTTTTTGTTACTTCCCTTTCCCACACGAGCTGAGTCATAACAATGTATACATGCACTTTTTTTTTTTCTTTACTAATTAAGCTTCCTCTGTAAAGTTAATGTCTTCGAACTGCTAAACCCTCTTCGAACATGAAAAGATGATGAAACACTGAACTCTAAAAATAAAACCAACCACCATGTTGTAATTTCCCCATGAAGTCTGATTGATTTCTACACTGCTCCTTTGGGGGTACGTGTGGGGTCCATTAGCGGGTCTTAGCCCCCCCACCCTTCCACCCCTCCCACCCCCCTGTGATCAGCAGAAGCACTTTGGAGCGCCACAGCGAGATGCCTCCTCTGCTCTGCTCTGCCGTCTATACCGAGCTGCTGATCTGTGTGGTTTGTGCCTGTGGTCGCTCGCCCAAGAATAGTCCTCTAGCTCTCGTCTGGAATGTGAACTGGCATATGCATGAGAGAGGGAGAGAGAAAGAGAGAGAGAAAGAGAGGGATTGTGAACAGACCGAGAGATATAGAGAGTGATTGATGTTGAGGAAAAATGAGTGAGATTAAGAGAGAGCGGAGAGGCGATAGGGAGGAAGACGGAGAGACGGGGAGAGACTGAGACGAGAGAGAGGGGGCACGAGAGACGAGAGAGAGGGGGCACGAGAGACGAGAGAGAGGGGGCACGAGAGACGAGAGAGAGGGGGCACGAGAGACGGGGAGAGACTGAGATGAGAGGGGGCCAAAGGGGACGAAAGAGGAAGAGGGGGATAGTGAAAAGAGAGGGAGAAAGCTAGGAGTAGAGAGAGAGGAGGGATGCACAAGTCAGCTCCTAATAATACTCCATATCTTATCCTCTTTGCCTCCTCCTGCTACGTGTGCGTGCATCTGTGTGCGTGTGTGTGTGCGTGTGTGTGTATTTGGAGGATATGGTACAGCTCTATGGGTGTCTGAGCTCCCCAAAGGCTGCTGTGCTGAGGTAAAGTTTAGTCCTCATCATAAAACGCAAAGAGAATTCCCACAGAAAGACACAATAAAAGCAGTTCTCCACTGCGCCAGGGGGCCTCAGCTGTTTTTACCCTGAGCAGCCACGGAAAATCTATACTCATGAGGAATTAGTTACATACGAGGGCGGACATAAGTAGATATTGATGTAATGATATGTTTTATCTCGTATTCTCACGTGTAAGTCTTATGTACCAAGAAACCAGACAACAGTGAGGTAGGGCACACAAAAATTGAGATAGAGAATATCTTTGGTCAGGCCCGTGGACAGAAATTTGGGGGCCTGGGGTAAGATGCATCGCATGGGCCCCCCTCTGATATAAATGAATAAGAGGATGGTCCAGTACTGGGCCCCTAAGAGTCCGAGGCCCCGGACAACAGACCTCTTTGCCCCTCTCCCGTCGACTCTCCTCTTTCTGACCAACATCCTCATATCATTATACCAGCACATTAATTTGACTTCTTGGTAGAGATTGACCAATATATTTTTTTTCACCCTTCCTGATACTAGTTTATAATCCGATAGCCGATAAGCTTTGCCGATATTTTTGGGCTGACATGTATGACAAATTTTTATTATTTTCCACACATTCTGTTATTTAAATTCACTACAAACTCAGCCACAGCCTAAAATAAACCTTTATGTGTATTCTTTAAGCAGCAGTCTGGCCAAAACTAAATATCCACCCATGCTGGAGATTCATGGCCGATAGCCAATATGCTAAAAAAGAGCAAATATCGGCCCGAGACGTATCGGTTTGTCTCTATTTCTTTGTGTCTTTGTGCCGGTAACATTTCATATAACTACTCCTTAATTGGCCTCAATAAAGCATTAATTAAGACTTAATTCTTGACAAACAAACAGTTTAAGAAGAAAGATTCATGCTTAGCAATTAACCAGAGGTGGATGAAGTACTCAGTTTTATTACTTAAATAAAACTAAAAGATACAGAGGTTAAAAGTTACTCAAGTAAAAATATCTCATGAAAACATCTACTTAAGTAAAACTGTTTAAGTACTTGTTTCAAAATGTACTTTAAGAGTAAAAAGTAAAAGTATTTCACAAGTGTTGTTCATTTGATGTAATGATTTTGATTAATAAAACAATATATATTTTGAACAGTAACAACACAAATACATTTCTTAATTTTTCTCATGAATTTTGTGTATTTATTTGTTTGCTCACAGCCCAAGCTTGAACTCGAAAACTTTAGTCAGGATTTTACCACAAACATGTTACAAAAATAACCCCTCAAATCATATGAAAAGTGTTTTTTACTTTCAGTCCAGTTAAAAAATGTAGACAGTACAGATACCTGCTCTCAAATGTAATGAAGTAAAAGTAAAGTATCCACAGTAAAATGTACTTAAGTTAAATACAGGTACCTAATTTGTTACGCTCTACTACTGTAATTAACACCATGACAGTTATACCAAATCACACTTCTACTCAAGAAATTGTACTTTTTATAACTCATACATGTATTTTTTCACCTTTCAAAGCTACTACGCTCTGTAAGTGTAAGCATAGGTAGTAAAGTGTTCTGCTGACTACTTCTGTGGGCCTATCTGACTGGCTGCAAATGAGCAGAATCACAGCCATGGCAGAACGAGCGTCATTAACGAGCATTAAAAGTCCATTAACATGCTATTGTTCAGGCACACTGCTCCCGAGATGATTCTCACAGAAATATGTCGTCTGTTAACTCATCTGTCTCTGCCTCAAGAACCAAAATATCACTAAGACGTTTTTTCAGGATTTTTTTGTGGAGCTTAGGAACGTCAATGGGAGGTTTGGGTGAGGGAGAAAGAGGTGAAGAGAGGACAGAAAAAATGGTGAAGGGGAGCTTGGTTTAGGTTGACAAATTGGCGTGGTTACGAGCCATGCAGTGTAAGCTAAGGTATATTGATCCCTTGAACCATCCTTCAACCAGTGCCGCCGGGGCAACCTGTCAAGACCAGTGAGCTGCTGCTGGACGGGGCATGAGCTGGTCTGGGTCAGGACTGCACCTTCACTGGAGGATTGTACCTGTGTGCGGTGGATGCATTGAGCTGATGGAGAAAACTCGAGGAAACCCAATCAGACGTGGGAAGAAGATGCAAATTCTACACAGAAAAGCTTGAATGATCTGGGAATGGAACCTGTAACCTTATTGCTGTAAGTTCTGCGAGACACTCCGCCACTGTGCCACTCTTTCTGAAGTCAGGGGAGGGCATCTGATGTAAAAAGTACATGCAAAACTGAAATGCAAATCATATAAATGCAGATAATTAGCTGTGACTGACCCAGATGAATAAAAGTTTTGTCGATAATATACAGGCTAACTATATTTTGTAGAGTTTTGTGAATAAATTTGATTACTGTTCTCCACAACTGTTAAGAGGCAAATTGAATCGGATTTTCGTTTTTTGTAAAAAATAACACAATAGAATAAACTACAATCGAAATTGCCGTTATTAAATATTTTCTATCCTCACAAACAACTTCACTTTTACGATTTCGCACATTATATATTCCCTTTACTCCACATTCAACGCGACCTAGAATAACCCACTCATTCTCATTCCAGCATTTGACGCCTACACCAAATAATCAAGACATTAAAGATGCAGAATGGATGGCAGGGATGTTCCGCAGTATGGCATTAAGCTTATCCATTTTACATTTATTCAAGGTCTTTAACAACATAAAACATCCATCCATTGATCCATCTATTCCTTTTTCTTCCGCTTATCCGGGGCCGGGTCGCAGTAGTCTAAAGCAGGGACTCCCGGACTTCCCTCACCCCAGACATGTCCTCCAGTTCCTCCGTTGGGACCCCAAGGCGTTCCCAGGCCAGGTAAAACATAACGCAAAAAAACACATTCTTACTCCACTACTCTCTGACTTGCAATTTGTCCGGGCTGTTACTGTTTCTTTCCAAGGAGACATATATAAGCTAATGCCATACTGTGGAACATTCGAGGCAAAGCAGGTGGGCTACACGCATCGGAAAAGTTAAATACTGCCTCATTGGTCGGTTTAATTTCATATACGATTGGCCTCAAGTCTCCAGGCCAAGTATTATGGGGTAAATGGTGTCTTAGTGCAACAATCCGTGACCTCTGCCTACTAACGCTCCTCTATCTTCAGATAAGCCATTATGTCCTGACCACATTTACAATAAAGGCTTTGTCAGCAGGAGGTGGGTGAGGCAGATACCAGCGTGGGCAGCAGACAGGGCAAACACACAGGAGAACTAGCACTGCTTATACAAAACAACAGAGTACATAGCAAACCCAACAAAAGGTCTCATGAACAAGTGTGGGGTTGCATTCTTAATACCACACCCCGGCTTAATATTGAATCTCTTTTGCATAAACAGGACTCAGAACACATTCTTTTGCTGACAGCTGTCTAAGAAACGACTAGCCTTGCGTCGTGCAAGCAGCGGGGGAATATTTAATCTCTTTTATGAATTTCTGATATTATCTTTTGGTGCTCTGGCACAATATTTACTCTTCACACTGCGGGCTCGCTGATGTAAGAGCCTGAAACATTTGCCCCATGAATTGGTCTAGATGTCAGGCCTAAGCGAATGGTCGTAGCCGTAATAACCTCATAAAAGATTATGTAGTGTGGATGGGCCAGTTCCAGTGCACTGCTCTCACTTAATAGAGAGTCCAATCCAAACAAGGGATAATATTACCAATATCTTAATCCCATGCCACTGTGTATTCCATGCATTTAAATGGCCACGTTAGCCATGTCTATCATTGAATTAGCGATGCTTCTTAAGAAGACACTTTCCGTTAGCTCGTTATTATCCAGGATATAATTGACTGTCCAACAAGTAATTGGAAGTGACAGAAGGGAAATACATGACGGGACTTTTTAAATTAATTTTACTACGTTTCATTGTTGTATAGCATGACACATTTATTTCCTTTATATATATATATATGAGTATTGTAAATTCTCAAAATAAATAAATAAATGTAATAAATAAAAGATGATTAATAATAAATAAAATTAAAAAATAAAAATAAATGATAATAATACATACAAGCACTATTTGGCAACACTACTCCTTGCTACTTCCTACAACTATTACAATACTACTCCTATTTCTACTATAGTGCAAGTACTAACACTACTACTCCACCAACTGAGCGACAGTAACTCAGTTGGTGTGTGTGAGTGTTTGTCCACTGATCCGAAGGTTGGAGGTTCGACATAAACATCATCAAGGCTGGAGGCTCTCGACATAAACCTCATTGGTAGAGCGGTCAGATCCCACAAATGAAAACTGTCATTGTGTCCTTGGGCATGACACTTAACCCACCTCGCCCCCAGTGTCTGCGTACACCGGTGTATGTGTGTTTCCTTGATGTAAAGCGCAGAAGGTTGGAAAATGCTACACAAAAATATGACCATTTACCATTTTTTACCATCTGACGCGTACTGCTTACCTCGTAGTTCCCTGAAAATCCAAACAATACGCGAGGCAGTAAATCACGAAAATGTAATTTGTTTGACTACTTTCCAACAATCTCTTTAACTATAACAAAATGTGTGAGCTTAGGGACACCAAATATTGTGTTCCATCTCTGTCTAATCTAGTTTTGTGTGGCTTTATAACTGCAGTCACTCACAAAGCACCGATGCTCCTTATCCTTGGGTTTATTGACTAATACAGAGTCTCAAGCCATTGTCTGCATCCGGCTTTGATTTACCACTACAACAAGACATATTGAACTCTTTACAATGAAACAGCCTTACATGTGTTCGCTCCATAGAAACTTAGTACAAGGGAAGTTGGAGTTACACGCTGTGCCAGTACAATTATTCCTAACCCATTGCGAGCCATTGTAACAGAGGACACAATGGACACGGCTGTTAAAGTGGTCTATGGGATATGCATGAACTGTAAGGTTGATTGGCCCAAGGCTGGCCTATGTTAATGAAGGAGAGAGAAGCGAAAGATACAAAAGAAATGAAGGTTAAGTGCGAAAGAATGCGCGGTGTAACAGAAAACTCATCCTGGAAATACAAGTCTATATGTTCTACTGCAAATACGATGAAACCTTAACATTCACAAACACAGAAATTGGTTTGGATGTTTGCTAAAAGCTTCAATTCAAATAATATAATAATGTAAGAGGACCTCATCTTGACCAATTTCACAATAACGTCGAGATTAGCGCAGCTTATTTTACAGTGACTGGCGAATGCAGAAAATCATTTTGAAAAGACATGGGGCGATGTTGATTTGAGGGACGATTATCATGGCCAAAATAATTGCGATTAACAATTATATCACGATAATCATTAAAGTTAGTGACAGTTTAAACATGTTATGGATATGAATCATTTAACTTTAACGTTTAGAAGAAGTGCCATGGTTAAATGACTGCTATAGTATTGTACTCAGTGAAAACGATTTTATGATTTAGCAGAGAATATTATGGATGAGAAGGGCCGTCGACTGGATTTTAGGCCCTGGAACAATAAGCCTCATATGGGCCCCCCTCTATTACAAAATTAATAGAAAGGGGGTCCAATTCAGGGCCCCTTTACGCCCCTCCTGTCGACTCTCATGTAGATAAGTCGCTTTTTTCTGCACATCCGGGTGATACAATGGCGAGTATCTTTGTTGGCGATCATCACGATTGTATAAAATGTCCCACGAATGATTATCGTCAACCCGTTTTATCACGGTAAACGATATTATTGTTTACTTTTGTTTTGATTATTGCATTTTCACACCCATCTACGCCTTCCAAGGTATTTTTATTTGAGAGTCTAAAGCCAATCTTACAGTAAAAGCATCTGGTTTGGAGCAGAGTTAAGACTTTGGAAGAAATACATGAAAACTATTGGCGTTGTTGTTATTTTAGTTATTAATCAATACTAGTAAAAAAACAACAACATTTTTGTCATGTCACTGTGTTGTGCTGAGAACATTCTGAACTTAAAACCATCTTGTTTGTTGGTTAAGTGTTGTCTTAACGAGTCCTGGAGTTGTGCAGAGGCAGGAGACTTGAACATACTCAACACTCCACGTTAGTATCGACCATTCAAGCCTCACTATGCTTCCACTCGAGGAGGTTTAAATACGAGCTGAGACGGACAGCCTGGAGGCAAGATGGCCGAGATAAAATGAGCAGCGCAGCAGACCGCTTCAGTGAGACGAGTGCCCAAGGAAACCGATAATGTTAAAGAAGGACACATTTTGTAATAGTTGGATGTAGTGATGTAGGACTTTCGGCTCTTTTATGGTAACTGAATCTTGTGGATCTGTTCATATAAAAGAGTCGTTCAAAAGACTTATTTTAACAGCAAACTAATCACAGAGAAAGGCTAAGATTTGTTTATAATGGGTCAAACAGACTGGGAGTGAGTTTACCCTTTGGAATTATGAATATAAATAAAACGTTGCATTACAATAATACAAAAAAAAAAAAAAAACAACTCTCAAAGCTCTCACTCGTGTCGCCTGGTTTGCTTCTGTGTTGAGTCTTGTTGGTTCAGCGTTAATCCGTGTATAAAAACGCAAAAAACTTGAAAGGAAAGGATTTGACTCTTTCTGAAAATGAGATCCGGTCCCAACCGTTCACATTAAGGAGCCGTTTAAAAGAGCAGATTCATTCAAAAACGTCACATCACTAGTTGGATCTCACCATAGCTAACCACAGAGAACTGCAGGTGTCCTTGCTAAGACTACGAAGGAGATGCAAAATTCACTTCTGGATTAAGAACAAAAGGGATGTCTTCTTTACAGATGGCAGTTTTCATGTAATATAATGTGTAATATATATAATAATAGTACTTATATAGTGCTTTTTGGACATGACGATGGAAAACCCAATTCACAGGTTCACTTGCATCAGCCCGATTAAGTAAACTCAAGTGCAGCTGATAAAGTTAGTGTTCCTAAAGTACCTGTCACTGCGAGTCCCATGAAGCCCCCATCAAAGCAGAGCAGGAGAAATATGGCCACCTTTTGTTCCTGACAGTGTTTTCCACATCAGTGAAGATGAGGCTAGAGGGTGACAGCAAGAGGAAGACCTCTTCAAGCTGTTGAGGAGGTAAAAAAAAACAAAAAAAAAAAACAAAAACAAAATTCCATCCCGGACAGACTCAGCACTCTGGCCTCTGTATTACTATTCAGATGGAGCACACGCAGCACGTAATGTGAGATTTTCCTCTGTGAGACCTGCCTTTGTTGTAAACAGCTTTTAAGACAACCTTTCTATCTCTAAGTGGCTGCAGCCTTTCTTCTTGAGGGATTTATTGAAGACCAAATCCGTGGAGTGGCCTCAAAAAGACAGCGCCGCCAATGAAAGTGTAAAAGTTCTCAAAGGGCTTAGCGTAGCTGCCCTTCTCTGTGCACAACTTCTGATGTTCCTCTATTTTTCATTAGCTCGGAGCAAGAAGGGCATTTACTGAGGAGATTATGGTTACTGGCTTCAGCCCACATCGATCTCCGTGTCTCAACTCGATATGAGCAATAGACTGGGCCGGCCCGCCATGTTTGGCTGGTACTTACCTGCTAAAGCCTCTGTAATACAACGCCATGACGACCAGTCTGCTTTAAGATCGGGACGACGCACAACAAGAGCTTTCAAGGGCACGATACACGTTTGGGGCAATACACATTTTGTAACAAAACCTACAGGAAATGATAATGGATATTTTATGTTTGGCATTTAGATTTACGTTTATGAATGAACTCTTTTAGACTTTTGCGTGATAGTATTCTTCATTCTGTTTTATTTGCATTGAAACTAACGTACTACTAATGAAAAATCACCCATGCATAAACCAGTGTACGTTGATACTCGGGGCTGTTGGGTTAAATGTCTTGCCCAAGGACACAACAACATCATTCATCTGTGGGAGACAGTGGATATAAACTATCTACTAATAAGGAATTGTCAACCTTTGGATCAGTGGAGCTGACACTACCAACTGCCATTGAGCTTGAATAAAACTTTCTGGTAACAATAGAATGACAAAACAGAATTCTATTAATAAAAAACATAAAAATAAATATTCACTTGAAGACAATTTGTAGTTTATATCACCAATTTGACATGACACTTCTTAGTACGTTTCGATACCCTCCATAACCAACAAGGAATGAAAGCTTGTTGTAAGAAGAATAAAGTTTTCTCCACCAAACTTATCCAAAAAAGGTAGAGCCAGTTTCGTATCTGTTTGTTTCTTGTGTTTTATCTTGTCCAGCACAATAGGAGCAGTGTGTACATGATCCTATGGTAATGACAACAGTCTCAGAGCCAGTCAGGCCTTACACAGTGTGCTGCCTGTGCTGTCTGCCAGAACAAATCACTGCCACTGGGAATCATCTGACAGGCCTGAGCTCCGGGGGAAGGGTGAAATCACGAAGACGAGCGGAGGTGTAGCTTTTAGCTTGTTTCCAACATGTAAGAGGATGCAATTCGTTTGAGTGCCACGGTAACAAACAGCCAACAACCAGAGCTGCTCAAAGTGCTTTTGTCACTCATGGTGGTATCAGAGCGCTCACAGATCTCTGACAGATCACAAATGTCTGCACTAAAGGGAAGTTTGTTTTAGAACTTTTCATTTTGTGTCTAAATTAAGGTGGAAGAAAAGTGCTGTTCTCCTCATTTACTAAAGGTGCACTGTGTAGGTTTTCTATGGGAGGGTACGCCACCTGCTTGTCTCCAGAAGATGTTATTGCTTTGCTTGGAATGATCCACAGTACGGCATTAATATAGCTAATAAATGTAATTACTGTTTCTATTTTTACTTTTTAAATGCACTGAACTGTAACTTGGCCTGGTGGTGCAACCCTCTTGGCTCCATAAAGACAGAGTTTAAAGGTCCTATATTACACAAAATTGATTATTGTGAGCTTTTAGCTGTGTTTTAATGTTATTATCTCATCAAAGACATGCCCGGAGCTGTGTTTTGTTTCATTCACACATTTGAGTAATCCTTTTATTAAGCTGTCTATGCCTGCAAAGCTTAAAATGCTCTGTTCCACCTTGTGATGTCACAAATTTGTAGTTTAAGTTAACAGCTCCTTCCTTTAGTTCAGTGGAAATTGGAAATTCAAGGGCTGAAATTATCCAACTGATTTTAGTGAAGATGTATGGAGTTTAAAAACACAATGGAGCACTTCCTGTTTCCCCATATGACATCACAAGGTGGAACAAAGTGTTTTCAATTTGAGAGAAGAACTCCGTTAAATATGCAGGGTTTATGTGTTAAATATGCGTGAATGAAGCAAAACACAACTCCAGGTCTGTTTGTGAAGAGGAAACAACATTACAACAGATCAGAAAATAGCATAATATGAGCACTTTAATGCCGCATTGTGGAAGATTCTGGGCAAGCAGCATCTCCATGGAGACGGGTGATAAGGGATGAATACATCTTTGTTGGATAGTAGTCTATTAACACTTGTAGTTCTGTCCATGACTCATCATCCTTTTAAGACTTTTGTATGGTTTGTCTCACTCTAAATGTACAAAAAACTGCCACAATGTATTTCACAAATAAAAGTAAAAAAATAGTCCTTCCAAAAGTCAATGTGCACGGTCAAGTATCGAGTATAAATACCTTGGCATTACACTGGATCCTACCCTAACTTTCAAAAAACATATAAAACAAATGTGCCATAGCCTAAAATATGATATAAAAACCTTCAAAAGTAGAAGAAACTCATTAACCCTGGAAGCATCACATACATTTTTCAACGCCATGATTATGTCCCGGCTCCATTACTGTATACTCTGCTGGTCACAAGCCAACAAATCAACGCAAAAACCCCTAGAATCCCTCCACAAACAAGCATTAAAAATATTAGACAGAAAACCTCGACACCACCACCACTGCCATATCCTACAGAAATAAACTGTTGAACTTGGACAATCTACAAAAGCAAGCATCCCTCCAGCTGGTCCACAAAATACTGAATAATTCTGCCCCTACATTGCTCAGACACTTCGTCCAGTGCGCGTCCACCGTCTCCTCCAGAACCACACGAGCTTCCACCACCGGACAATGTAACACCCCAAAACAGAAAACTGCTTTTGCACAAACAGCCTTTTCCTACAACGCAATAAAACAATGGAACAACCTCCCACCTGAAATAAGAACTATCACAAACCATACTACATTCTCCTCTGAACTAAAAAAATGACTTTGGGACAACTACACTTGCCAGCACTGAGGTTTTTTTTTATTGTGTTTTAAATGTAATATGTAAAGTGTGTAATGTATTTTAAGTATGTAATGTGTGTGCATCAGAGTGTCTGAACTGGATGAATGACTGAGACGCGCGAATGTGCATATAAATTATAAGTTCTTATCTGTTTTTTATTATTGTGACTACTGTATTTTTTCTCTGTAAACCAGGGACTGCAGATGGAAAGCTACTTAGCTATAATCTGGTGCAGAACATCTCATTTTATGCTTAATGTCTCTGTACATGGTCCCTTAAATAAAGACTAAACTAAATAAATAAATACGAGTTTAACATTTCAATTTCAAGAACATGTTTAAAAATCAGATGAGACTTTAAATTTTAATGAAAAGTACTTTTAGTTAAGATAATGTTTTCAGACTCCACTTAAACTCTGCACAGTATGTTAACCAGTCCACAAACACTCAAAATCAATCAGCAATTAAAGTCCCATTTAGCACCAGGAAAGAAAAAAAAGGAAGAAAAAAAGTTGGTAAAAAAGGATTTGGATTGGCCCCCCCCTTGACCTATAAGCCCTAGTCTATAGTTTGATGCAAAGCGGGGCACCTTAAACACAAGTCCGCCTTAAATTGGCCCCTAGATCCATCTAAGGATTACAGAGGCCTCACGAGGGAAGACAAGCTGGAGATGAGCCTTTGATTGGGGCTGCTCGGAATTTCTTGTTCCCGCTTCTGGGGCAATACAGCAGGCAGCAGTGAGGAGAGAACAGAAGATTGGGAGCTCCGAGCGCACACTGAACATCTTTTAAAAGCATGTGTGTGCCAGCGTAAGGGTCTACACAAAGAATACCGCCGCATGCACCCTCATTTAACACCATAGGGGGCAGCGCTGGCTTTCTTCCTTATGTCTATGGCGCTCTCGGCTTTCCCAATCCTCTTGTTTTGGGTGTTTTATTTCGTCCTATCCAACAAATTCCGACCTCTTTTTTCTCATTTCCTATTCCAGTCGGATTTGTATCAACGTAATACCCCCAGTGCCTGCTTTGTTCCGCTTTCTATATTCTTTTTTCCAATGGTTTTCTGGGGTATAAATGGCAGACAACAATCATCAAAGAATCCCGGCTGGTACAACCTAGAGACAAGTCCGGGATGTACTTGTAATTGTGCGGTTCGTAAATGCTTTCGCTCAGTGGGGAAGTACGGGGTTCGGCAAATATAAAAATAAAAAACATGCACCAAATGGAAGGACAGCGTGTGGTAGAAAGAAAGATAATTGGTGTCACTGGTATTTTGAAACACAGCGGTCGTGTTGGAAAGCTCTTTCGGTATAAAATAACTCGTGCATAAGACCGCGCTGATTCGAAGTTTGGCGGTTCTAATCCAGCTCTTAATGTAAACTTCATTGGTTGAGCTGAGTCAGATCCACTGATTCCAGCTCCCACAGATGAATGTTGGTGTTGTTGTCTCGTCTGCAAACACTGGTGTATGAAAGTGTGTGAGAATGGGCGAGTATTTCCTTGATGTAAAGCGCTTTTAGTTCCTTGAAGGTGCAAAAGCGCTGTAGAGAAATGTGCCCATTTAGCATTGCATATTTAAAGCAGATCTATTGCACTTATGTCTGCTCTATAGTTATAATCTATGACAACTATGGATCATTATTATTTGCACATTTTAAAATCACAAAACTAAAATTGCGGTACTCAATGCTAGCCAACGTTGCCAAAAACGTCATTACAACAAAGCGCACTAGCGAGTAGCAGATTTTTTGACATTTGTACCAAAGTGACGATGTGATGCTGCTGAATCCTGTGTGTGTCACCGATTAAGAAAATAAAATTGAAGAATGGAGTAAGTACGTCACAGTGGGCGTATGCCAGTGGTGGTGAAAATGGGTTAATCTGCAATATGGCGTTTTGAAAATAAACAATTAAAGACTGCTCAAATATGTACAAATCACTCCTAAAAACAACTTCAGAAGGTAAATGAGAAGGAGAAACACTACAACATGGTTAAAACTTTTGAAAAGTCGATTTTGTACTATAGGTCTGCTTTAAATCACGCAATTGTTGATCACTCCACAAAAGTCTTATGTTTTATGGAAATAAGGCAAAGTTTAGACAGCTGTGTTGAAAAACGAGTTAACATTCACCTGTTAACAGCACCCAGACACCAGAGTCAGTTATTTTCCCTAATGAGAACATTCAAAATGGAATTTGTCAAATGTCAAGTGTTTGAAAAGCTGGAGAATGTTCTGATCGTTTGACAGTACATTATTATTGAAGATTAAATTCCTATTGGTTTTATTAATGGCCTTATAATGACACATATCTGTTACCAGAAGAATAACAACCAAAACATAAGCATTTCTTTATGTGATTATTTAACAAACCTGTGGCTAATTGTTCACAATAACTAAAAACCGTACTGAATCTGCTCACTGTGGTTCCAAATGTCAAGGATATCAACACAAACAGCATTACACTCACATGCTCCACAAAATCACTGCTGGAAAATGCATGAACATGTTGTGACGGGTGACACTAAACCACTTTACTGTAACTGATTGGAGCAGCAGGACGCCATGGTAACGCTGTGTTTTGGTGGTTTGTATGTGATTCCTGTCTGAAGTGGGAGCCCTGAGTCAGACAAAGAGGCCGGAGGGACTCACCTGGATCAGCGTCAGGTCCTCCAGATTCAGTCTGAAGAGGTGATTTCTGCAAAACAAGACAAGACAAGAGGCCAGTCAACAAACACAATACACGCTGTGCGGCCGGTCTGGTTTCATACGTACAAAATATGGTCAAAGTGTAAGAAGTGCACGGATAATGAACCGGCAAACAAGCAGTTTATTAGATCTTTTTGTGGATACTAATTTAAATGATTTACCATAGTGAGCTAAAGCATCTCATACGAAGTAGAGTGGTAACAGTAGAAGTGCTTGTATAGAATTTGGGATCGATTGATAAGCTGCTGTTACTGGCAGGCAGAGGTGGATGAAGTACTCGATCATACTTATTTACTTAAAAGTTACAGATGCAGAGGTAAAAAGATACTTAAGTAAAAGCGTAACATGAAAAAAATCAAGTACATGTTGAAAAAATGTGCTTTAAGAGTAAAAAGTAAAAGTATTTCACATAAGTGTTGTTAATTTAAAGTGGTAAACGTAGTGATATCGATTCAAAATGATACATATTTTGGTCAACAGTAGCACTATGAATCAATTCCTTAAAAATAAATACACAAAATTCATTAAAAAGGTGAAAACTGAACTTAAAACTTATAGTCAAATCATATCAAATGTACTTTTTACTTTCAGTCCAGTTCAAAAATATCACATAGGTGAACTGGACGCAAATGCAACACAAAAAGGGCAGTCAAATGTCTTAGAAACTACAACAGAAAGTGTCCTTTAAACAGGTAATTCAGAATATGGTAAATCTGGCAAATAACTGAGGAATAATGTCGTATTTAATATCAAGAAAAATCTCTTACACATTTGGGATTCACACTTGGGCTGGAGAAATAAGCTCAGGACGAGGTAACTCAAACAGGTTTATATGCAAGTTCAGAATTGCAGAAATACAAACAACAGAGTATTTCAGATGAGCTTGAGTGTTGCTTTTGACCGGTCAACAATCTTGCAAGGATTGACTGAACAGAAGCAGTGTATATATAGACAAAGACGACCCTGGGCTGATTAACAAAACGAGACGCAGCTGCAGGGGAAACATGGAGGTAACAAAAGAAGGACTGGAACACGCTGGAAAACGGAGCCGGATTGGGGATAAACATGTAAACGGGCAGAACTGTGACAAAAAATGTAGTGGAGTAGAACGTACAGATACTGCTCTCAAATGTTTTGAAGTAAAACTAAAAAGTATCGACCGCAAAATGCACAGATACCTAAAAAGTCTACTTAAATACAGCACTTTACTATTTGTACTTTACTGCTTTACACCACTGCAGGCGAGACATACCAAGATGCATTAACAAACTTCAATTTCTTTTATCTAAATACTAACTTTAGCATTTAGCATCTGAAAATCCCCACTGATTTAACATTACGCAAGATGAAAATTATCTAAGGTGTGACAATAGAACCCCAGTTTCTATATTTAGAACAGAAGCAGGTGTAAATAGTCTTAGTTTTCGGTGATAGCTACTTTATTGCCAATATGTTACAGAAATGTAAACTAATTGACAATATAAGAAAATAAAACAAACTTCGATTGAGTAACGCTTCTGTCAGGGGCCTAATTTACCCAATAATCTTCATATTTCCACTGAAGTTCACTACAAAAGGTTGCGTTCTCCTCCTCCTCCTTCTCTATTTTTATCAGAAAACAGGTGAAGCTAAAGCATTTAAACCTCCCACACACCTCTGATGGATTGTGAAACACTCATAATGCAGTATATAAGCTATAAAAAGGTTAAGGTTTTGTCTAATCTCCTGCAGTTCCACCTGTCTGACACGCCGGGATAGGAGAATATATAGAGAAAAGCCTATAGGAGCAGACAAACCTTTACTCTAATAGGTCCTTACCCCCAAGAGCCTAAAGCGTCACATCGAGGAGGTACAAACAAAATACTTTCAGCGATACAAGCAACTTTTCACGAATACCAATCTCCGTAGAGAAAATACTGTCTCGCTGCTATTAAGAATGTGTCAGACAACTCAATGATTATATACAATTACTTTGAATTAGAGTGCACGCAGGCTACAATTAAATGTTTATGAAGAAAAATGCCCTCTTGTGAAAACGGGGTATCATATTGTTGTACTTCTATGCGAGGGTAATACGAAAAACCAAACCAGTGAGATGCTGTGTAACATAAAAACTGAAAGTAATGGTTTGAAAAGTCATAAAACACATTTTATTAGTAATGAGTTCCAGTGGATGAAGCGTCTGGGGAGTGGGAAGCATGGACGTCTCATAATAGTTTGAAATCATGAAACCAGATGATGTAAAACAAAGGTGAAGTCAGAGCTATTGTGTTAGTCCCAAGAAAGGATAAATCAACACATGTGCGAGGGTCTAAATCTATTTAAAAATAATACACCGCATTTTATTAGTGATGAGTTCCAGCGGATGAAGCGTCTGGGGAGTGGGAAGTGTGGACGTCTCATAATAGTTTGAAATCATGAACCCATATTACGTAAAACAAAGGTAAAGTCAGAGCGATTGTGTTACTCCCAAGCCTGGATAAATCAGCATATTTCTATCAGGGAGGGCATCTGTTGTAAAATCTGTACTAGGGCTAAAATCTATTTCAAAATAATAATATGCCTTTTTTTTAGTAATGAGGACGAAGCGTCTGGGGAGTGGGAAGTCTGTACATGTCATTATATTTTAAAATCATGAAAAAAATATTACGTAAAACAAAGGTGAAGTCAGAGCGATTGTGTTAGTCCCAAGCCTGGATAAACTGACACATCTGTAAAATCTGTGCTGGGGCCTGAATCTATTTGAAAATCAAATTGTCTGTTAAAGGCAAACGGCACATAACTTGTATTGTGTGTTTTCATGTGACCATGGAGAACTTTTTCCAATTGAATAAATTGATTTTAAACAAGCTTTGACATTCAGTTTTGAATTTAGATTTTGCTCTGTTCCCCAACACCACAATGAAAGATACAAAGGCGTCAAGGTATTTCTTCTTAAAATATTCACACTTTTTATGTTATGAAAGAGCATTTGCATATGAGAACCATCATGAAAATAAAATAAACCACATGCAATTATAAAAGTCACAACAAATATATACATAGCAGTAACAAAAAAAAGACGAATAATAATTATATATATATATATATATATATATATATATATATATATATATATATATATATATATATATATATATATATATATATATATATATATATATATATATACAATGCAGAAGAGTTAATGATTTTTAACCTGCTAATATTTAGTCATGTTGTATTTTATATAGTATTTCATGTTGACTTTTGTAAGTAAAAAGCTTTGATTCTATATCAGTGGCTCAGTTGGTAGAGCCTTTGTCCACTGACCCAAAGTTTGGTGGACATAAACATCATTAGACCCACAGCACAGATAAATGGTGTCATTGTGTCCTTAGGCAAGACACTTAACCCACCTCAGCTCAAGTATCAGCGTACACAGATGAATGAATGAATGGTTCCTTGGTGTAAAGCGCTTTGAGTGTCTTAAAGGTGGAAAAGCGCCACACAGTTGTCCCTCGCTATAATGCGGGTCACCCTTCATGGTCTCGCTGTTTCGTGGAGTTTTTGTGTGCAGTTTTACGTGCTTTTTACAGTTTATGAACGTACATTGTGTTCTGCGTCCTGATTGGCTAAGGGACTGACCAAACTAGACCATTGTCAATCAAATTTACATAAATGATCAATCGACACTACAACGCTAGGACGAAATACATGTGAGTCACTATTAAGTAATTAAACAAAAGAGAAACGTGAGAAAACAAGAGAGAAATGCCTGTGTGAGAAAAGTGTATAAAGTGTGTGGTGAGGAGTTTTACAACTGCAAAACATATAATAATTGTAAAAAATAAAGCTGATACTTCGCAGATTCCGCCTATTACGGGTTATTTTTAGAACGTAACCCCCGCGACAAACGAGGGACCACTGTATAAAAATGTGGCCATGTGATTATCAATGGGTTCCAGGCATAAAATAAATAGATACAGAGAATTTAAGGTATTTCCGAGAAAATTCTACGCAGCAAAGTCTTTCCAAATTCCACTTGTGTCATGGCGCACATACTCAGCTCGTGTGAGGGGAGCTGTTGGCCCGTTTTAGCCTGTTTTACTGTATTGATATTTACATTGATCGCTCCTCAGCTCCATTATCACTCATACTCAGACACCACCCACACAATGTCATCAAATCACTTTCGCACTTGAGCCATCACATCTCTGCGGACAACTCGACTAAAATGTCTTATTTGATTTTCCAAGCGCTTTAAATGCCATGACCTGATAGGATTACCTGAGCTTTTTCTTTTTTTTTTCTTTTTTTGTCGCATATTGATTTGAACAAAATGTACAATTGATTACATTTTTCTGAGATGAAGATTTATCGTATGTGCCTATTAAATTTGACAAAAAAAACATTGAAACTCAGGATAGTCGATACTTCAGACTAAATACTCTTTGGAGCATGTATCAGTGCTGAGGAAAAACAAATTCATAAATGGGACAGAATTGGACCTTTCCTGAAAACATACAATGGGATTTTTCAGTCTTGAATGATTTTTAAATGTGTGACAAAAAGAGCAGAGCAGACATGAGGAGAATAGTTTGAATCCTTCCAGTAGAGTTACGTTGAAGTTCCTCTGGGCTCAATTTGACCCCAGTTTATTTTTCTTATAACTCAACCATAAAATAAGATACTTTTTTTTTTTTTTTTTGGTTAGTAGGCCGTATTTTAGTAAAGATTGTGCATTTATGGACCTCAAAATCTCCTGTAACTCTTAATTTCCATCAATGTACTGTGTTTGTCAAGTACAGTGGTGGAAATTAAGTTGATCTGAGTTATAAGAGAAAAAAAAAATGGGTCAAATTGAACTTTAACATAACTTGTTTTTCACACAGTTCTTATTATACAATCATTTTTTCAAAGTTTAATTTTTGATAGAAATCCAAATGAACAAGTGGCTCAATTTTCAACCTATGATGAAGAAACGTCCAAGTTCTGCTGTGAGTGAGTTATTTTTTGGGATCATAAATTATCCCAGGACAACACAAAGGTTAAGACCGCAGTGAAGAGACCGTACACCACAAGCTAAAAGTTGTGATCTAAAAAAAACTACAGCGCAACTCGTGTTAGCTATTTCCTGTCTTGTGTAAAACGACTCGCTCTGAGACTCAAAGTGTTCCAAAGATCAGAGCATTGCACTTCTACTTTAAATACAAGTCAAAACTGTGTCATTATTATTTGTGAAATGTGCTGCAGTCATTTAGATAAACGCTTTCAATGCACAGAAGGCTGGCGATAAACTACACAGGAAGTACAATTGTTTTAACTGTAGCAGCTTCGCCCTGATTTGTGCCGCTTGGAATTATATAAACAGACACATGTGAGGCTCTACTCTCCTTTTTATGTTTTAAAGAACACTTCAAACTGGGTTAATAGCTCTGTTTTGTGGACCGGGCGTCTTTATTTGCAGAGGAGAAATTCTAATGGATAATATGGATGAGAATGCTGCAGTTTCACTTTACAACTTCACAAGAGGTGAGTAATAAAGTCACTGGTGCTGTGTTCTATCGGCTGGTGCAGTGGCGGTGATATTTTGTGGTTATGATATGAAAGAGCAGCTCAGAATCACATTGACGCCACACACGAGGAGCACAGCGGATTCAACATCAGACACGAGGATCCAAAGTCTGGTCACTGCTTCCCAAGGTCAGATAGAAGGAAATCGCGTCCTAAATCAAACAAATTATCCAGTAGTGTGTGGCGGGTTTAAGACCACATTATTAATTATTTTGATTTGTAAGTGACATTATTTTGGCTAAAAAAACTGTGGAATCAAAATGGTATAGAGCTTTTTCCTTATCAAAATTGAGAACTAGCACCATGACAACAAGGATGCACAATATATTGAATCTAAATCGCAAAAACTGCAACTATTTATTTTGTATTTTGAAGAAAAATCGTGCTGTAACTGTAGTTTAAAGCCTCTACAAACATGTTCTGAAACGCGTGACGTTCTTGTATAAGTTTATCAGTTCGTATTTCAGTCTTCTTACAAATTTATAATATTAATACTCCTGAAGTGTTTTTTTTACAGCGTGCATTTTGAACAGGATCCCACTTTTAAACATATAAACTGCAAATCTAATCACAATACTTGTCAGAGAGTGTAGATTTTAATAATAGTACTTATCAAATATACCTACACATTCTCTTATTAGCCTTTCCCATCCCGGCCATGGAAATGCATTAGCTAATTCCCTATAGGCTTGTGTTTGTTTTCTCTCCCGGCTGCTCTGTTATCTCCAGCTCACTTTGTACTGCTGCATTCTATTGACAGCACCACCATTAAGAACAGTGGCAAATACACTCCACATGGAAGCAGCCATTGTGCGCATCCATACCTCTCACTCACAAGTCTAAAGGAGGCACTTAAAGCCAAAGAGGAGTGAACGCTCTTTTGAAATTCAACCACTCCAAACCAAACACAGCCTAATGCATGAAAGCTACAGCTCACTGGACTTGGGACAAACAACATGGACGTAGAAAGGAATGGGCTAGTTTATCTGGCGGAGAAAATATTTCTTTTGTTTTTGAAATAACCATCATTACTCTGGCAAGATAAACACCCAAAAAAGTACTTTGTCCCCTTTATTCAGCTTTGAGCAGTTAAAGAGTAAAAACTTTTTTCTGGTAACACTTTTTTTTTTACACGTAGACCGTATACAGCGGTTCAACTTTCGCAGGTTTCGCTGTTTCGCAGATTTTCCCAGTTCAATTCTACACGCTTTTTTACAGTTTATGAGTGCGCATTGTGCTCTGTGTACCGTCCGGCCAAGAGACTGCAAACCACTGTCAATCGATCTCCTCTTGTACAGTGCAGAATGCGTTCAGCCAAAGTTACGTAAATATTCGACCGACACTACAGCCAAGAGACGACAGGACGAAGACAGAAGAAGTCAGAGGAACTGTGAAATACACGTCAGTCACTATTAATTAATTAAACAAGAGAGAAATGTCTGCCTGAGAAAAGTGTATAAAGTGTGTGGTGAGGGTTTTTCAGCCTTAAAACATATATATTTGTAAAAAATAAAGCTGACTACTATTTCACCTATTCGCTTATTTTTTAGAACGTAACTCCCGCAATAAACGAGGGACCAGTGTATATAAATGGACACAGCTAACCTGCTAACCGCTGAAACCCAAACAGGAAGTAAGCATGGCTGCACTTCCAGCTCCATTGACTCTGGCTCCAACTCACTTTACACTGGAAATCTGTGTCCCTTTTCTCTGTTACTGCTCGTCAGCCTCTTTATTTTATTCTTAAAATGTTCGTATTAACCCACTCTCCATGATCCTGGTAATTCATTTTACTATTGTGTCCGTAACTCAAGATCTGAACATTAATTATGGACAAATCAGAGGGCTTCTTCCCCCAAGGTCGCTCCCACTAGCGTTAGCAACAAGTTTGATTGACAGCGTTGCTAAGCGCCGCTAAACCAGGGGTCTTCAACCTGTAGTTTGGGAGTTAAAGTTCGGCAAAGGATGAATCGTACTGAATAACTCAAATTTGATTAATTACCATTGTAAATCTATCATTTTGATGCCTAACTGTGTGAAATAATAAATGAACAACGGTTTATGTTTTATAGGTATGTAACTCTACCCCAGGTAAGGCTTGTCGTGGCACTAATATTTACTCAATTTCTTGCACCCGCTAAAATTAGTAGCTCTCTGGCATTGTCGTTTTGTAAAGGTAGCTCATTGGAGGAAGACCCCTAAGATAAACTAATGTTGTGGGCAGGAGGAATAATCTTCAACAGCCTCGCTCATGATTGGCTCTTTGGTTGCTAGGATACTCGGGGTCGGAGTTCCTAATATGCAACTCGGCTCCAATTTCGCTCCTATAACCGCTAACCTCGATGAGCTGAACACTATGGGTGACGTTAAACTCACTTAATCCACTTCTTTATACAGTCTATGGTTTTACAACACTTAAAGTTGCCCAACGTCTACTGTTAATTTTAAGCGGTTTGCAGCGGTCCAAGGTTTTTCCTCACTTAACATTCATTCCAAGCATCGAAATTGTTCACCGTTATGAGTGGAGTTTTGGCCTCACGGTAATGCTAACAACAACACTAACTGATTCTCATTAAAAAACTAAAAAATGTGATTAAATACAGACTTCACAATACATTTTTTTTTCATTTTTTTTACTCAAAATGTACAAACACAATAATTTTGAGAGTAGTAAACATATTACCTCTCCACCAGTGCGATGCTAGAATATAAGAAGACATTATAAAATATCACCATCCTGTAGTTGTCTTACCGTGCTCCAACGATCAGCTCGTTCTGTCCGGGGTCAAAGGTGAGCTGGGAGTAATCCACTGTGCCCTCGGCCTTGAAGCGTGAGAACCAGGGCTCCATTTCTGCCAATCACAAGACAGAACACAACATTAGCCAATCAGAGCCAAGGATTTATGACCGAAGATGACAGCTGCACACGAATTAGCTGCGTTCAAGATGGCCGTAAATTTCACCGTGGACGCTTGTAATGACGTCTTTAAAGAGAAATTTACAACCGAGTCTGACACGTCTGTTCTCTGCCACACACTGACACGAGGATTAACCTAATTATATCTAGTTACATATTTGAAATACCTCTTAAAGTTCATTGGTGTGTTTATCGCCACAATCGCAACTAAATAGACTTCCTAATAGTCCATTAAAATGT
Organism: Periophthalmus magnuspinnatus; assembly: GCF_009829125.3. Classification (NCBI taxonomy): domain Eukaryota; kingdom Metazoa; phylum Chordata; class Actinopteri; order Gobiiformes; family Gobiidae; genus Periophthalmus; species Periophthalmus magnuspinnatus. The sequence continues at coordinate 18,075,704 of NC_047145.1, read as the reverse complement.
TGTTCAGAGGTGATAATACTGTTATAACAAATACAAGTATCTAATGTAAACTTAATAAATCAAGAATATGTACTAGTGCTGTCAATACTAACATTTTAAAGTCAATTTTGATACTATGCAATGTGGGATTTTTGATACTTTTGACCACTCTACAATGTACACTCCTCCTACTGCCAGTACTGCAGTGGTGGAACGTAACAAAGTAAAAGTAGCAAAGTACTGTGCCTAAATAGAAATTTTAGGTATCTGTACTTTAATTAAGTACATTTTAACTGGATACTTTTTACTTTTACTTCAGTAGATTTGAGAAAAGGTATCTGTACTCTTTACTCCACAAAATGTTTCAACTGGACTGAAAAGTAAAAGTATATTTTATGAGGCTATGGGGTTTATTTTTAACACTTTCTTAGTACGAGCAAACAAAAATTTATAAATAAAAACAGCTACAAAAAACAATAGATTCATGATGGATTTTCTATTGAACAAAATTCAGCACAATTTTTTTTTATAAAAATCACCACAATTAATGCTTCATAAGAATTCAAAATGAAGTGAAATACTTCTACTATGTACTCTTTAAGTACATTTATAAACAGGTACCTAAATACTTGTACTTAAATAGATTTTTCAGGTGATACTTTTGCTTGAGTATTTATTTTTGCTCTAGTATCTTTTCTTTTACTTAAGTAACAAAATTGATTACTTCCACCACTACATCGTACAATCATATAATTGGGTCATCATACAACTGCTACAACTGATATTTCGACTACTACTCCTACTTTCACCAAAACTACCATGAAATCTCCCATAATACTTCAATTTTCCCAATATCTATTTCCACCTGTATCATTCATATCACTTTCAAGTTGAAGCATCCAGTATCAGTGTGATCTGATTCCAGCCGACTCTTTGTCAAACTCAATAATACACAGTCCACAAGTCCACCGCAGAGACAGACCAAAGATAGTCCAGAGCCAGACTGTGACATCTTATCCACTACACGCCTGTTGTCATGGCGCCCGGCCCATTAACCCCTGACCAATCGACTCGCGGGGTCTCGCCTGGTGCCCTGCCTGTCTCCTGTCCGGACACCCGATAGGATAAGTTACTCAGAGGAAATCCATCATCCTCTCCATCACTTGTCATGTGCTTGTAACAGTTTTAGTTTAATAGGATACATTCAGGAAATACAACTGGGAAAAAACTCTTACAAGGAGAGTCGTTTATTGTGAACGTGCAAGATGATATGAAGTACGCATAACTGAAGTGAAAGCTAGGCTAACGGTCAGGGTTATATTTCTGCACTTATGGGTTTAAATGTAACGCCCGTTCAGTTTTCGTATGGCACTTGAACCCCAATCAATAGGGTCTCTGTAATCCCTCAGTCGTCCAGGTATGAACCAAAGTAAAAGAAAAATTCAATTCTGTCAACTGGACAAAAAGTTATTTGAGTGAAGACGTTTCGCTGCTCATCCAAGACGCTTCTTCAGTTCTGATCAGATTGCCGGTGAACACCTTATATCGATCTCAAGGGAGGAGCTTAATTTCAGTGTAGTTCAGATAGATATAAGCAATCTGACCAGAACTGAAGAAGTGGCTTGGATGAGCAGCAAAACGTCTTGAAATAACTTTTTGTCCAGCTGATAGAATTGAATTTTTCTTTTACTCCCTCGATGCATTTTAGCACATTTCAGATCGATTAGAAGAATCATCTAACTATTGCTCTCGGCTTAATCCAACACATTAAAGGTAGAAATTGATCAGAAAATTGCCCTGTTGTACCAAAAACAATCCAGCTCATTGTTGGCTTATGTCATGAGAGGTATAATACACTGCCTGGCCATAAAAAAAAAGTCACTACCTGGATTTAACTAAGCAAATAGGTACGAGCCTCCCGCAGTTGGTCAGTTGTAGGTTCAGCAACAATCTGTGCTCAAAGACTGAGGTCAGCTGACACCTGAATATACTGAATTACCAGGTTATTCCATCAATTCCATCGATTTTTTCTCCCCTGATGGCACGGGCATATTCCAAGATGACAATACCAGGATGCATCAGGCTCAAATTGTGACAGAGTGGTTCAGGAGCATGAGACGTCATTTTCACACATGGATTGTCCACCACAGAGTCCAGACCTTAACCCCATTGAGAATCTTTGGGATGTACTGGAGAAGGCTTTGTGCAGAGGTCATCAATGCAAGATCTTGGTGGAAAATTAATGCAACACTGGATGGGAATAACTTTTGTGACATCGCAGAAGCTTAGCGAATGTGTGCTGTAATCAAAACGAAAGGCCGAACAACGAAATATTAGAGTGTGTGACCTTTTTTTTGGCGAGGCAGTGTACTCCCTATGATGGAAAGCTTGAATGGACAATACTGCAGTGTGTCAAGCGTTCATGTCTTTCGGATCTCATTCTGGTAAACAAACTTCCCCTGCTTTAGCCATTTGGTATCCTGCCCCTCTTTACAGTCTCTTATTTACTCTATAACATCATTTTCGCCCACATCTATTGAAGGCAAGCTTTATCCAAACAACAGATTTTATAGGGTGCTCCCAGCGGTCAGTACTCGTCGAGGAAAACACAAAGCTTGAACAGTATCAAGATAAGCTGGTAAAACGCGTATGTGATTTTGAACTGCATCACTGTACTTCCATATATGGTAAAAGTCCGAAAACACTGTAGGTAGGTGACTGTTACAAAACACTTACGCGGCTGAGTTTTATGGAGGGGCTGCTGGCGTGGCTTCATTCATCACTACCTTTGCGAGCTATTTCTGAACTTAATACATCACAGACTTTTTTTTTTTTTTTTCAAATTTAGCAGAGAGCTTTCCATCTGGGCAGAAAATCCAGCTCCCAAACACATTGTGGGTGAGTTGAAGCGCACCTGTCAGACACTGTTTCATGTGAAAGCACCTCTCTCTGCTGACTGCCGCACTCCAGGCTCCGTGACAAATGTGGGATTTTGGATTCAAAGGGAAACACAACTGAGAGGAGCTTTCAAAAATATCAGCCTTTTTCAAGTCTCTACTGAACTGGGAATACTATCCAATAAATAGCATTGTTGTACATATATGAAGGAACTGTCCAAAGCCTTAAAGGGTAGAGGGGTATTATGCCAAATTGATTTTTTTTTTACTTTCTACCTGATCCTGAACAGGTTTTAGATGTCATGTTTGACATCATGCATGTTTGAGTAATTTAGCGAGCTAGCAATCCTATTCAGAATTATTATTTAGCTGTAAGACTCTGTCCAAGGCTCCGCCCACAAGCCCACACGACAATCCTCCATAAATATACAAAAGCATGATACAAAACTGTGCACAACAACTTCATAAACCTGATGCGATGTGCAGTACTTTCATCTATAGTAGATTTCATGCACGCTGATTGTATTGTGATGGTGCTCTGAAGGGTGAGTGACTTAGCGTGGAGAGTAAAAGGAGAGAGCATCAAAAACTAAACTTCTGTAAGATGTTAATATGTTGTTTCGGCGAATTGAGCATTTTCAAAGCAATAAAAGGTAACATGGCGATCAAAATACGTGTTAGCAGTTAATACCCCACAGAAGTAGACAACCCCGTCTTTAAATTATGTAATGATAGTGGTATTAAGAAGATTATGATATATACAAAATGTCTAAATGCCAACCAATACAATTTCTTCTTCCATTTCAGTTTCTCCATTCATTAAACACCACGTCACATTGGATTATTTTTGGTCATGTAGATGTGACATTTTCTGAAAAAGGTGAGTTACGAGCCAAAACGGTGTCCCCAAGATAACACAAATTTCCAAGAATTAAAAAAATTCCAATTAAAAAACTATCTCCACGAGCTGATGATTAGTCTCAGTACATTCTTTATCATTTTGACACAGTATAACATCTTCTCTCAACACCCAAAGCTAAACTTAATAAACTTTCTATCTAAATTTCCTCGCAGTGACAGCTTCAGTTTCACTTATTTGAGCTCTGGAGTTTTGGTCGTGCCAATCTCTGGGCTTTGCTTTTAGTGCCATTGAAAGGGATTCCTGGCATACAAATGCAGACAGCAGCCCCTCAGGGAGACACCACTCGGAGCACTCGGCAGCTCCCATAAATCTGCAGTGACTATAGCTCTCCTTCACCAGAGAGGGGGGAGGTAGTGGGGGATGAGGGAGGGAGAGATAGGGGAGCGAGGGGACGATGGGGCGTTTATATGTGGACTTCTGCTTTGGAGAAAAGGGCACTGGAAGAGGTAAGAATTTCATTAAACAATACAAGATTTACAGGCTTACTAGAAAGGCCACATATATCACACATTCTAACTATAAATCTTTTGCTCACACAACTGCCGAGTGTTAGCGCAAGGGACAGGAAATTGTTAGTAAGAGTATTCACGGTAACTTGTTCATTTTAATCATAGACTGTGTAAAGAAGTGGACTGAGTGAGAGTGACGTCACCCGTACCGTTCGGCTCCGGTCAAATGAAGCTCATCGAGGGGCGAATTTGGAGCCGTGTTCTATATTTGGACGATATTGCATATTCCGACCACGAGTATCATAGCAACCAAACAGCCAATCTGGAGCGAAGCTGTTGAACGTAACGCCCCTTTCCGCCTGCACCCTTGGTTTAGCAGGGAGCGGGCGCTTAGCAACACTGTCAATCAAACTTGTCGCTAACGCTAGTGACAGTGACCTCGGGGAAAGAAGGTGCCACTTTTGTCTGTTTTTAATGTTCATATCTTGAGTTACGGACACAAAAGTGAAATAAAAACACCAGGATCATGTAGCGTGGGTGAATACGAACATTTTAAGACCGAAATGACGAGTCTGACAGCAGCAGTTACAGAAAAAAATGACGATCACTTCCTATTTGTAACGCGGCGGCTAGCAGGTTAGCTATGTCCATTTATATATACAGTCTATGATTTTAATGGTGAAACTGCTGGCCAAAAATATTTTAAAAAGCTCAAGGCTAATAAGCTTTTGAATGGACAGATGTTTTTAAAATATGCCAAACATCAGATGATTTCCACGTTAATTTATGTATCTTCTGTTCAAATATATAGGTTGTATCTCTAGGCTATAACTTCTATACAGATCACATCCTGGACCGCGGCCAGTTAGCCATAAGAGACACACATATATGAAAAAGACTTGTTTTTGTCTCCCAATAGTGGATCGTAAAAAGCTGCTCATATTTTATTTGGTGATAACTTTAAGTATCTGTTCCCCAAAGTGATTCATATAAGTGATAATGCAATCAAATCTCCACATTGGTATGCCAAGAGCTGCCGGCATTAACAGAGTGTCTGCAGTGGAGCAAAGTCACACATCTCAGAGCTCCTGTTTTATCCCCTTAACCCTACATCCTCCCTCTGTGCCCTAGAAAGACCACACCATCACTCACATCACGTTTGTTAGTCCTGGATTTGACAAAATGACAGACTATATCAATATTTACAGCCCACATCAGAGGCCATGCCAGTCTGCAGTCTGGCAGCTTGGGAACTCTAGTCTAGTGCTGTGTTTCTGGCAAAGGGAAACGCAATGGAAACACGCACAAGCCATTCAGAAACAAGAGCGGAGAGTGGAGAGGAGGCGGCAGCAGGCTCTCGAATCAAAAGATTAATTGTGTCCAAATACTAGGCACACGTCACTGAAGGAGGACTTTGTGAAGAAAGAAATGGCTTTCAATGTTTCAATGTTCAAGTTGTTTGCAAAAAGTTGAAATTAAACTTTTTGTAGCAGAATTTAGTTTGTGTTTTACTTTTTAACCAAACGACTAATTATTATAATAGTATTTTGCTGCAACGTTTTAATTTGCGGTGTCTCTTTCCTTGATGTAACAAGCTGCAGTGTAAAAAGAAAGTCTTGATTAGATGCTTTGAATGGATTTAATTGTGTTTTTGAAGATCGAGAAACTTGATGACCTTTAAAATAAGCACCAAGTTCAAAGAATTTCAGGGAAAGAAAAATATTTTTTTAGAGATCAAATTCTCAATAAGAATACAAAAGTGCATTGACTGAAAGTTTACAAAGTAAATTAGTTTACTATTTAAAAACAGTTCAAGTGAAACACTTTCATTATGTTCAGAAATGCATTTGAATTTTGATAAAAACATCCAGCTATTCACAGTTTACACCCCAACCATATAGAAGGAGTGTATGAGTAATTCAACATGCAAATAGCTCCAAATAGCTGATGTAGAAACCAAACTGACAGATGGACAAATGTAGAATTTCATGTTCTAGCCTCAATTATAAAAGACATTGAGCATCTGTGTATAATCATTTGCAGCTTAAAGGTGAATTATGCAACTTTTGAGAGCTTTTAACATCTTATAGTTGTTTCCCCTTCACATTTACCCTCTCAAAGTTGTTTTTGGAGTGGTTCCTGCATGTTTGAGCAGACTAATCACTTATTTGCAAAACGCCATACGCCCACTGTGACGTACTTACTTCATTCTCGAATTTTATTTTCTTAATTGGTGATATGTGCAGGACTTGCTAGTGTGATCTGCAGCTATCCATAGGAGGGGCAGACAACTTCAAAGCTCTTTGTCATGATGACTTTTACAGCGACATCAGCTCCCGTTGGGCACCACAAGTTTCTAATGAAGAAGCCAGATGACTTGTTTCTTTTGATGGATATTGTGATTTAAAATGTAATCCATAATAATCCACGTGTGTCATAGATTATAACTATAGAGCAGACACAAGCATAATAGATCTTCTTTAATGATTTGCCTGGAACGTTCCATAGTATGGCATTAAACCTGCGACACCACCAGGCAACATTACAGATGATCTATGGAGAAGCAACGCCGCTCACAGTAAGAATGCAAGTTTTCCAATGCCACACAGCTCCTTTAAACAAAATATATGTGTGACAGCAGTTTCTTGGAACGCTGCCACTGTTACACAATATATCTTTGAGACTTTCCATAAAAAATACAACTCTAATCCCAAATGGCCAATTAAAACATGCGTGATAGCCTGTGAAGCGCATGCTGTTTATGAATGCAATCGTATATATCTGTTCTTAGTCCCTGCTTCATCCTCATGTGGCGTTCAGGGATGCTGGTAAAACTAGCAGGCGTTGTGTGGCGGTAAAACTGGCCCCTCCGCAGAGACATGCCCCTCTCGGCCCGTGAAACTCCTATTTACTGCAGACTTTACAACCTTTAAACGCCTCACAGCCTCCACCAGGGGCTCTTGTTAAGTATGCTTTAGTGATGCGTACCTCTCTGGGGCTTTAGCTAGCACAACACAACCACCGCTGATGAGGAGGAATATATTTTACAACAATTTAAGCAGAAGTTGGAAATCCTGTTAATACAAAGACGTGTAGTGTTTCTGCCAGTGTCAAGCCTGGATAAAGAGAGTGATCAGGGAGTAATATAATGTGTAATCAGATGCAAAGAGGCTGGAAAGATGCTTCAAGAAGTAATTTTGTATTGAAAAACAACTACAGTTTTCAAATACGCCTTGGCATTCTTATTCTTCTGCTACTTTTGTTGTATTTTGGGACTGATAAGCTACAATTTAATGGAAGAATAAAGGTTTTTCTAACTAATTTCTAGGTGTTTTTAAAGTTTTTACGCCACTGCACGATACGGTCAAAAGAATTGTTTCACCTTTATACTGTCTGTGGTTGAGCATCCAGCCCAGCCCTGTCTAATTACTTTGGCAAGATGATACAGCCATTTATTGATTTGCCCCAGTTGTTTTTTTTGTTTTGTTTTTATTGTTTTGTCCTTTTTCCCTTCTTCTTCTTCACAGAAACTCATTATACTAGCCAATGGTTCAGTTCTAAACTCACTTTCCCAGCACAGACTTCCAAGGGAGGCTATATTTAGACCTGTTTTTGTGAAAGTATGGCGGCCTTACCTTTTGGGGATCACATTCTAGATAGTTTATGCTAAAAGGGTATTTCTTTCTCAAACCCAGCAATGGTCCAAACCGCTGCACAAAGCAGAAAGTGGTCTTTATGGGCGACTATAGGCTCGCACCACAGTAGCACTTCTGTCAGACAAGTGTTGTGCCAAGTCAGAATTACCCACAATCCCGGGAGGCACGCCCTTCCCCAGTGTAGCCACAATGATATACAGACAAAATGAAGAGCTGTCATAGTAACTCATGCACTACGGCCCTGGACAGTCATGACCGCAAAGGGACCACAGGCTAAATTTCCCCAAACTGCTCTGACTCAACGCCCGTTTTGAGCTCGAAACAAACAAGCACAGTTCATTGATTATGGCATGTGACCGAATTGTGCTTAAGTGAAGGTTAGTCTTTCATCATGCAGGTCTCATTCTTCTTTTTGTCGACATATCTGGCAGCTCAAGATAAACCCGTGTGGGATTGAGGTGCAATGTCATTTAGGGCTTTTCCATATATTTTGTTGTTGTCATTTTTAGGTTCCATTCTGGCAACAGTAAACCTCTGATTCTCAGTGATCCATAGCGCTCAGTGATCCACGTATTGATATAGTATAGTTTGGAAATTGTGTTTTTTATGCCTGATGCCCTCTCTGATGCAGTTAGCATTCACCTTGAGCTAACATCAGCTTGAGACAATGGCCAGTGCCGTTATTCGTAATGATCCAATCGTAGCCGCTAAATTATTGCACTAAGGATATATTTTTGTGTCATGTACAACTAAACACTATATAACACCTTTTACTTCTGATTTACAGAGTTTAGTTCTTTGTTTGTTGGTCCTCTGCTATTTTTTCTTTTATATTCGTAAACCATTTGCTTTAACGCTAATCGACCATGCGTTTCTCTGATTGGTTATTCCACCTGTCAATCACGGCCATCGTAAATCGGTTGGACAGGATTTCGTTCTCAAATGTCTTTGTAAAACCCTGTGTTGAGACGTTTATAGCTCGGTCCTCATTATAACCTTAGATCAATTAATAAAACTCAAACATTTTCTTTGGAGTGAATAATTTAACACTTCAGTAATTCACTATTATAAAGTACTTTCATTTTGATGGATCATTTGGTTCATTGTCTTGGTCATGTTGTGAAGCTGAAATCAAATTCCCCTGAGACAGAGAGGCGGTGTAGAGAGGACTTGAGCTTTGCTGGGCACAGACGGATGGGGAAATGGGGACAGCATTGGTCACACAACAGAAGAAGAGATTAGCTGGAGACAACAGAAATGTGATTGGTGCAAAATGCATTCATTAGCTGCAATCTTTTACTGAAATGATGTCGGCATTTTCAAAAATTGAACAGCAACAATTGTATATGCTATTAAATGAAGCGCGGGTCGAGAGGATCATTTGAGGTGAAAGCATCGCCAAATCAATATGAGATTCACTTTCTGTAAGGAAGTATACATCTGGCTGTGGCGAGGCCTCAACAGTAGATACATATATTCAAATGCTCCCAGTCTATTGCTGTCAGCCAGAGTCAGTCTCGCTCATCTGCCTCGCTGCAGCATAATCATCAGCCACCAAATATTTACAATATTTACAGGTTTAAAAGGAATTATACATTTTTTTTTGCTTTCGTTGTATAAGGGTGACAGTACTGGGTGATCTTAAAATAATTAAATAAAATGTTTATAGATATATGTATATATGATGTGTAGATAGATATGTACATGGTGTGTATATGTGTGTACATATGCATGTGTATATATATATATATATGCAGATGTAATATGTAATTTATTTTGCTATATGTGAATGTTTGTTAAGCGCTGGGATCAATGTGCAAAGGTAACCACATCATTTTTGAAGTTATGATATGGTCAGGGGTGGGTTAATATAAGTTTTTCTTCTTCCCACTCCTTTTTGAGAGATGTGCTTTTCTTTTGTTTACAATGTACATGTAGTAAACATGATTGTTCTTTTCTTTTGGCACTAACTCGAAATAAACCAATCAATCAATCGAATCACCTACTACTCATCTGTCTGTTTGCAAATTGTTCTGTGATGAATTAAGATGTAAGAGGCTCCAAACTATACACTTTTCTGGTCAAGGGTGAAATGTTCCAAATAATGGCATTAAACTCCATGGGGACATCAGATAAGACTACCAGGTCAAGCTATGGAGCAGATCTGTGGAGAGGGCATGTTTTTCAAGGCATTATTACCTGTAATTGAATAAAATGCAAGTATAATGCTTTACTGTAGAACATTACACAATAAGAAATGTGGTGGCAAACTTTGAAAAGTTACATAGTGCACATTTAGACACTTAAAGCTCTTATATTACACAAAACACCACGTTATAAAGTTGTTACCTCCTCAAAAACATACCTGGAGTTGTGTTTTGTTTCATTCACACGTTAGAGTAATCCTTTATTTTAGTCTGTTTACATCTCCAAAGCTCAAAATGCTCTGTTCCACCTTGTGATGTCATGAAGTGGTAGTTTTCAAGCTACTTTTTACCTTTTGTTCAGTAGAGATTGACAATTCCAGACCTGAAATTATCCAAATGGTTCTAGCGAAGGTGTATGGAGTTTAAAAACACAGTGGAGCACTTCCTGTATTACCACGTGATGACATCACAAGGTGGAACGGAGTGTTTTCTGTTTGAGACAAGATCACAGCCTAAATATGCAGGATTCGTGTGTTAAACGTGTGAATGAAACAAAACACAACTCCAGGTCTGTTTGTGACGTGAAAACAACATTATAACATAGACCAGAAAATGGCGTAATATGGGCCCTTTAAATGTATAATTGTTTACAGCTTGGTCTCTGGATAAAAATACACCAGTGAATAAGTGAATGCAAATTGTAGGATGTGTTGTTCTTTCAGGTCCGGCCAAAGCTTGAGGTGTCGCTCCATGTTTCTGTTATGATCCACAGTGGTATAGTTAAGCGTTTGTAGTTCTCCCAGCTCACCTGAAAAGCGGCCACTGCACTGTCACTATGCCCACTCCACACAACGGGGATTACTCTACATTACACGGGCGCAATGATTCACAAAGACTAGCATAATAGCCTTAACAAGAGCCCTGTGTGTGCGTGGATGTGTTTGGGTATACGTAGTGACTCATGGCTATTTTGCATCTAAAGCAGAAAGAAGAAAGAGGAGAATAATTTGGCTTGCACTTGTGAGCGATGAAAGACTATCATCAAGGCATGAAAAGACTTATTATTAAGACTGAATGGGAGATATGGCATTCAAGGCAAAGATTAATGGACAGCTTAATGACTGCATGGAAATTACCAACTGTTCAGCACCTTTACAGAGCAAGCGCTAATGTAGTGTAGCTGCAGAACAAATGGAAAAGACTTCAGGTAAACAAGGGATTAAATACAAAAGCATAAAAAAAACAAAAAACAAACTCAAGAGTCCATTAAAACAAGGTTAGCGCGCACAGGTGAATACACGTCAGTATTGCAATGTGAGATAATTACGGCTCAATTGGACCCGTAAGCCGTGCAGTTAGTAGGTTAGGTAGGTGGCAAATGTCTATATACAAGAGGAAGAGTGAATAAATGTGATGGAATCTGTTATATTTTCTTGTTGGTATTTAAAGGCCATGTAATATTTTTCCCCCATGTATTTGAATAAAATTTGCCTTGCCCTGGACCAGATGGAGAGAAACAGCCAATTTTCTCTATTAATTATGTTGTATTTTTAGCTGAAATATCTAAAAAGTAAATTCACAAATAGTGGACATGATCATTTTATTATGATTTTGAGTCCCCGGACCCTAAAACCCGCCATATTACAACAAAAATAAGCATTTTAACCATATAAATTTTACCTGCGCCCCATCTGTATTACATATTATTGGTCTTTAAAATGTGGTGATGTCGTCTGAAACACAGCAATATGTTGTATACACAGCCTGAAGTCAAAATGTATCTATATGCTGAGTGCTGTCCGCAAAATCAGGTAGTGCACGTTAGCTTGTTAGTTGTTGTTAGCTTTACCGTCATGGCAGATTGCATAAGGTCAGTGAGGATTAACTGAAAAAATGAACCAGTTTCACGAAAATCAGGTACAGCGTCTTTCAAATTTAGCTCCCTCATCATTTCTGTAGAGTTCTGGTTGTGCATGGTTTTGATAGAACATAGAGTACTCAAAATTACCCGTTAAGTGCCAAGACTTGGAATGAAAGGGGTTTTTTTTATATACCAAGTACAGTAGTTCTTGTTTAGAGCCCTGGCCCTGTTTCAGCCCTAGTTTAGACCTGGAATAGTGCTTTTAGAGACCTGTTTTAGATGTGGAGGTGCTGGGAGGACAACCCTTTTTTACAGGTGACACTTTGCCGTTGGGAATCACTGTTCAGTTAGGTACAAAGTGGATGAACGCAAAAACGTGAACTTAGCTTGTAGTTTAAATAACATGATGGGTGATGTCAAGTATATCTCATTATGCAGGTCCAGGTTTCTCTGATTTGAGTTCCTGCTACATAAATCTATAACCAGTTCTTTTCACACATGCCACTCACGCATACAGTCTGAACATCCACGCTAGTTTCCCCCTCCGCCTTTCCCACTCCTCTTGTGAAACACACTTTATGTTCCTGGTCTACGTCCGACGCTAACAGCTCTGACCCTCTACATTACCACTGCTATATTTCCACTGCAGTATTCGGTGCACGAGGCGTAATGGGCCATAGTGGTGCATTAGAGAACACATCGTCAATGACCAGCGATGACCTGCAAGACTCTCTACGGGCGTCCATTTTGGAGTATTGTGTCATGTTATCCAGTGTTAGCCCATTCTACTCAATTGCCCGCGAGTGATGAGTGCTACCGCCGCTAACAATGAAAATGACAAAGACCAGGAAGGAAAGTACAGAATGGGAATCGTCAAATGGGGCTAGATCTTTGTGCTAAACGACCTTGGATCTTTTTCAAGTCAATTTCACCCAAGACATAATGCTGGGTGATTATCTGACTGCTAGGGACTCCATTGGACTGCAAACAACTCAATGGCATCTGGGTACTTGGAGGTGGGCAGACACTGGAGCATTGATCACTATTGAATTGTTCTTTTCGACTAAGTTTCAGTGCATTTCATTAGACTTTAGGAGATCGATGCCAACACAAGATGAATGGACGGGACGATGGAACTTGACGCTGGAGTTACTGTATCCAAAAACAAGCAAAAGTGGAGAAAGTAGGTTTGATTGCTAAAAGAAAAGCTTAACGTTTGTTCAGAGAGGATCAAATGAAAACGAGAAGTGATGGTAACCTAATATAGCTGTCGCGCGACATCGATGTTCGTGTCAATATGCTTTGCCAGGGGAAATTACAAACTGCCAGGGACAAAAAAAATTCATTATGGTGGATGTATTTTTCCTATACGGCTGTTTATTTTGACGTCACAACATCCTAGTCATCAGCTTATTTAAGGGCAGTTTCTTCATATTCAGTTGTTAAAGGTCCAACATTACGCTATATTCTGATCTGTGTTATTCCATGTGGTAATACAGGAAGTGCTCCACTGTGTTTTTAAACTCCACACACCTTCGCAAGAATCATTTGGATGATTCAGCCCTGGAATAGCCAGTCTCTACTGAAATAAAGGTAAAAGGCAGCTGTTAACTTGAGAACTACGACTGCATGACGTCACAAGGTGGAACACAGCATTTTGAGCTTTAGAGATGTAGACAGACTAATAATAAAGGATGACTCAAACATGTGTGAATGAAGCAAAACACAACTCCAGGTATGTTTTAATGATGTAACAGGATTCTCACGTGGCTAAAGGTTCACATGAGTCAATTTTGTGTAACCTTTAAATGTTAAATGTTCTGTTCATTCATGTTGGGGCTGCCTGTATCTTTTTATCCTCCATTAAAGGGTAACTAAACCATCTGCAGCTTCTTCGGGGAGTCCAAACTTCACTGTGACTGGTTAAATCGGTCTGTATGTCACTCAGCACATGACAGAGGCTGACCAATAGGGGAAGTGGGGGGAAGTGTGTGTGTTTGAGCAAAGAGCTGCTATAAAAATAATGGTAGACAATCCTCAAAACAGCATAATATCACAGGATTGGGTCACAATTCAGTTTGATCATATTACCAGCTGTAATGTATTTTACAAATGAGTGTTGGGAGAGCTTTTAGGAGTGTGAGTAGTGACTATATACACTGCCTGGCCAAAAAATAAAGTTGCCACCTGGATTTAACTAAGCAAATATGTTGTGGTTGCTGCAGTTGGTCAGGTCTAGGTTCAGCAACAGTCTGTGCTCAAAGAATGAGGTCAGCTGACACCTGAATATACTGAATGACGAGGTTATTCCATCAATGGATTTGTTCTTCCCTGATGGCACGGGCATATTCCAAGATGACAATGCCAGGATTCATCAGGCTCAAATTGTGACAGAGTGGATCGGGAGCATGAGACATCATTTTCACACATGGATTGTCCACCACAGAGTCCAGACCTTAACCCCATTGAGAATCTTTGGGATGTGCTGGAGAAGCTTTGTGCAGCGTCAGACTCGACCATCATCAATGCAAGATCTTGGTGAAAAATGAACGCAACACTGGATGGAAATAAATCTTGTGACATTGCAGAAGCTTATTGAAAGAATGCTACAGTGAATGTGTGTGACCTTTTTTTTTCGTGGCAACAGTGTAGAAGTCACATGTACACGATATAAGTAAACTTTTGAGAAAATAACGACAAATGCGATGCTAAATACAAAGACAGAAAAGACTGCTATTTATATTTGGGAACATCACAAGAACACGAGGATGCAGCAACTGGCTCCATATAACTGAGACGGGAACATCATCACATTCTACAATCTGCTGGTGACCAATTAGCGTTATTCTATCTCCTAGCAACAGTATCTAATCGAACCGACTACATTTAAACTCTTTAATTAATATGAATTTCTACTTATGTTATTCTGTGTGTGTGATTTACCTGAGTGTGGGATGACGGGGTGCTCGATCCGGTAACATGGCGACTCAGGCAGCAGCACTGGTCCTCTCCGGGCCTCCACACCCCATCGCAGGACCAGCATGCACTGCAGCAGGAGCAGTGCATGCTGGGTAACCGGACGTCCCATGAGGCCCCGGGGCGTGGCTCACTCCTCCTTAGGCCTCAGGGACCAACAACATCGGAGAGACACACCTGGAACAAAGAGAGACGGTGGAGCGTTTTAAAGTCTTATTTGCAATGTGGGAGTGCGCAGACATAATAATCACTACTGCATCGTTGTAATTGCAGTGTTGCTTTATTTTAAATTTAAATATTGTGTAACACTTTAATCCCAGTCCTGTCATCAAGTGGTGGGTTGGGATCCTTGCACAATCTTTTTTCAGTGTTTAAATTTATTTGCACAAAACAGATCAATGTTTTTCCTGATTCAGTCTTTCTTTGTCTTATTAAAAACAAAATAAAAATTCAATATTAATTTCTGGAACATAAACAAGACAGACAAATGATGCTATTTAAAACAACAAAGTCAAATTTCTTTCTGAACTCTGCCACAAACTTAATCTGACATAGGATCGGCTGCAGACTAATATGGACAATTTGATGGTTTGCAAAGTATTGATGAACTACAACAAAAATAATGAAAACAAATATTTTAGGGTCACAGTTTAGGATCTATGCACTATGAGAGGGGTCAACAAGGGCGAACATCCCAACTAAAGTTTCACACGAGCAGCTCTAGACAAATGAGGTCACGGAGAAGTTTTAAAGTCAAAGTGTTGCCTCACTCGATAAAACACATGCACACACTTTGCATCATAGCAATCAGAACAGATTCAGCTCAGGATACGGGAGACGCGAAAAATAAAGGCTGAGAGGGGAGGAAGGAGGAGGGAGAGGAAAGAGAGAGGAGAGAGGAGGGAGAAAGAGGAGAGAGAGGAAAGAAGGGAGGGGAGAGGAGGGGTGAGGAGATAGATACAGAGGAGGGAGAGGAGGGGAGAGAAGGGAGAGGAAGGGGGGGGGAGGATAGAGGGGAGAGGAGAAAGCAGAGTAAGAGGAGGGAAGAGGAGGGACAGGAGGGAGAGGATCGGTGAGGAGGAGAGAGGGGGGAGTGGAGGGCAAGAGTAGGAAGAGGAGGGAGTGGAGGGGGGAGGGGAGAGAGAGAGAGAGAGAGAGAGAGAAAGGAGTGGAGAGGAGGGAAAGGAGAAAGGAGGTAAGCGGAGGGGCGAGAAGGGAAAGGAGGGGAGAGGTAGAGAGGGGAGAGGAGAGGAGGGAGAAGAGGGAGAAGAGGGAGAGCGATACGTCCAAAACTCTAACCCTTGACTTGGGCGTGTCTCAGGTCTGTCCTTCACTTGTTCCATCGTCTTCTATAGAAGCTTTTGTTGTTTTATCTGAGCAAAAGTCAGATTTTTAACAAAGACTCAATCAATCTCGAGAATGAAAAAAAAGACTGAACCTGGTCCTAACTCATAATGGGAAATAACTCAAATCAAAACCTGCAGATCCTCTATTCTCAGATGAATGTTTTTTCACTGAGGGACAAGAAAACGGTATGAAGTACTTTAAAGATACACTATGTAACTTGTGGGGGATTTTCCATTTGTATGTCTCCATGGAGATATAGTAGGGCTTTACACATATCTATCTTGCATGTATTCAGTTACATCTGTTTTTATTTATTTTGCTAAGGACTCAATGGCCGTACCACCAACCTGCGTCTCACTGGACAAACACTTTCCACCGAGCTACTGTCGCCTCTTCTGTTCTTCTTACTTTTACTTGATCTGATGTGTAACTTGAAGGCATCACCTTGTTTCCATGAAGATAACTTTAATACCCTACCGTGAACATTCCAGGCAAAAGGATTACGTCTCTATACAGAAAAGTGCCTTGTTGCAGCTTTAAATAACTAACTTTACTATTTCAAAAAGCAAACAGACTTTTTTCCAAAACGATCTCTGTCTTTCTTCATATATATATCCCTTGAATATTTCACTTTAATTGTATTGTAAACTTGTCTTATACATGTGGCAAACTTTCCTCACAAGTGAAGTGAACCCAGAAGCCATTGTAAATATGCTGTGTTTTTCTTCTCAAGCAAACCATGAAATTGCTGAATGTGATTATAGAGCGGGATCTAAGAAAAGTCACACATTCGCCGCCAGCGTTAGAATTTCCCTTTTGTGCCTGTGAATTGACGAGCAGTCTAGACCCTTTACATCAGGGCGGCTTAATCATTTATGGGACGGTGTTAAAGGGATGATTCGTGCAGAGTCTACTCGCGGACTGCAAGGCGGGCCGTGCCGACAGGATGTACGAGGCTGGGAAGGATGGACACGCTTCAAGTGTATAATTCAAAGACATCCAGATTGGCATCATGTACTCGAAATCTAGTAAAATAGTCACATATTCAGTCAGATGGTCAATTAGTGTGTTCAAAAGTAAAACGTTTGTGCAAATAAACAAAAGTATTCTGAGGGATTCCTGGCAATAAGGGCCCGAGTTGAAGTACACCACTGACTACTGGCTTTGAGAAGTGGAGTTTTCACTTTATGAGCTGTAGACTTTGTGCTTTGTGTATTCATATAGGCTCATTTCAATCGTTGCCGTCTACTCAGCGAGGCTAATTAAAGATAAGTAGGACCTCCAAGGCAGACTGGAATATAACTAAACCAAATTATTATTAACTTCTCTGCCAATGGAAACAAAATTAATCATGTAAATCAATGATTTTTTTAACTTTTTACTACATTTTTAAGCAGTTCCCTCATTAAAAAGCAGTGTTGTGTTCAATTCAACATTTTTAAGAACAAAAGAAACAGAAGAGAAACTAATTAAAACACCTTTTTTGTGCTGTACTAGGGTCACACACCTGCTTGTCTCCCTGGAGATGCTCATTGCTTTGCCTGGAATGTTCCACAGCATGGCATTTAACTTAACCTTCTCTATGTGGACAACCAAGGGGTGCTGCCAAGTCAAGCTGAAGGTCAGATCTGGGGAGAGGCGATCCCGTACATAGTAAGAATGTATGTTTATTCAAGGTGTTTTTCCAGGAATACAAAAAACTGTTGAATAAATGTAATGAGAAAAGCTGGCGGGGGACTGACAACAGAAAAGTTACATAGTGCATCTTTAAAGCAGGGGTGGCGCCAGGGAGGGGCTTGAGGGGACACTGGGCTCCCTATGATGGCCAATGCTGCCCCAGTTTTGACTAAAAATGTTCAAATGTGTGAGTGTTCAATATGAGACCACAATAAGAAAAAATATAATAAAAAATAAAATAAAATAAATAAAAATGAATGAATAAAAATGAATAATAATAATAATAATAATAATAATAATAATAATAATAATAATACAAAAATCCATATTAGGCTTTATAAATCACTATAGGCTGCTCAGTATATTTAAACTTGTTTTTAAACAGTGAAGCATACACGGCAGGGGGTGGAAGTACACTTCATTGCCAAAAGGTCCTAAATTCACTTTTTAAGAGCGCACCCACACTGAAGACCTTAGCCCCCTTCGCTCCTCCAGCCCAACATGTCTGCCGCCGCCCCTGCTTTAAAGTACACAGTTGCTAGGACACAGAAAGCCATAAAATGTATTACATATATATATAAAAACGATTATATAAAAGTGAACTCTACAGCCCAATGTCAGCCCTCTACTGAAAAAAAAAAAAAAAAAAAAAAAATCTCTTGTGTTTATATCCATTTGCATTATATTTCTCTTGAATGCAAACTTTTTTTTTTTTTTTTTGCTGTCGCGACAATGGTATAACCCTCCTGACCCTGAGGCCTGCAGCGTTCACTCAAACTGAGAGTATAAATAAAAGCACATAGAGGTTTAGGGCTGCGGCTTCTCTTAAACCACAGTGTAATGTAAAACACCTGTCAGCCCCGCGCGGAGGCAGAGGCGCGGCGCAGCATTGTGTTTGCTCTCACATTCACGCGTCACATTTGGAGCTCTTTGGCAGCCTCTCTTTAGTCAACCTGTCGCTGTAAGTGTCACTTTGCTTTGTCTGCTGCTTTCCTGACAGTCCTCACCGTTTTTCCACACTTTGCCAAACAAACCGTACTTTCTGACAGAGAAACGTATCAAGAGCTTTGAGGAGACGCCATGGCTAATTAGGATCAGTCAAGTATGTGGATAACAAAGGTTCCAAACTGTAAGACGGTACGTTAGAGATACAGTAGTTTGACTTAGGAGTGCGAGATAGGGCGGAAATTAACGATTTTCTTGGAGCTGGACTACTACTTATTTTAATCGTTCAATGAGCCCATATTACGCTATTTTAAGATCTATGTTATGATCTTGATCCTATTTTGTTTCATTCACACATGTTTAACACACAAACCCTGCATATTTAGGCTGAGTTCTTCTCTCAGACTGAAAACACTCTGTTCCACCTTGTGATGTCATCATGTGGAAGTGCTCCACTGTGTTTTTAAACTCCATACACCTTCACTAGAATCATTTTGATGACTTAAGCCCTGGAATTGTCAATATTTACAGGAACAAAAGGTAAAATGTAGCTGTTAGATTGAAAAAAAACAACTACCACTGCATGACATCACAAGGTGGAACAGAGCGTTTTGAGCTTTGGAGATGTACAGACTAATAACGCAGGGTTGTTCAAACATGTGTGAATGAAACAACACACAACTCCTGGTGTGTTTTTGATGACATAACAACCTTATAACATGACTTAAAGCTCACATGAGTCAATTTTGTGTAATATAGGACCTTTAACAGTGCACAAATAGTTTATTTTGCTGACAAATGTATTTATTTATTTGGATTCTAAGGATTTATAAAGAAAAGAACGTCCTGAATGAGTTAACTGGAGTTTTAGGAGTGACATGACAGTTTAATCTGCCTTTTCACTTACGAAGATTTTGTTTACCAGTATTCCTCTGCACACAGTAGTAGCAGTTTTTAATCCTGATTCTTCCACACATATATAACATTACGGTTGCTATAGGTAACAGTTATTTCTATATCATTTTTACTCCCCATGTCCAACCAGGAAGTAAAAAAAATAAATAAATAAAATGTGTAATCAGAAATGAGTAGTGAAACCTGTCAGATACACTTTATATCATCTCCAAGGGTGCTATAAGCTCTACCATCTCCACCATATATCCCTCTTATCCCTGGATTCTCTTGTCTGCAGCACCGTTACACTCTTGCACACACACACACACACACACACCAACACACACACGCACACACACTGTAAATTCACACTTAAAATCACCCAGAGACCTATGATGGATATTTTATGTTATCATGTTTCTTGTACACATATAATTCCTGCACAATGCCTTTGGTTAAGAAACTAAAACCACCAGCTGCTTCTAAAAGTTAAAACTTCAACGTGATTGGTTAACTGCAGCTATCACATGACAAAGGCTGACCAATAGGAGGAGATGGTGCAAAATTGTCAGTACCACCTCTTCTCCCTGGCATTTAACTCTAGCTACACAGGATATCTTGGTGTTTTATTGGTGTTTTATTATTAATGTATGTATTGTATTATCTGTATATTAGTTTGCAGATTTTTTATGTGAAACACTTTGTTCAGCTGAAGTTGTATTAAATGTGCTACATAAATAAAATTGAATTGAGGTGAAAGAGAAGAAGGTGCCTGATTTGTCTATTATTAATGTTCATATCTTCAGTTATGGACACAAAAGCCAATTTTAAGACCAAAATGATGAGTCTGACAGCAGCAGTTACAGAGAGTGGAGCCACAGTTTTTCAACAGAAAGTGAATTGAAGCCAGAGTCGATGGAGCCGGAAGCGCGCCCATGATCACTTCGTATTTGGAAAGCAGCGGCTAGTGGGTTAGCTATGTCCATTTATATATACAGCTTATGGTAAGATGACATAATTCATCATATTTTAAATGTTATGTTTAAAATGTATTCAAGAATCTCAGGGACAATACAATAGAAATCGTCGTTTGACCAGTCTGTTGCTATGCTCTCAACATTCACCAACTCAATAAAATGCAATTTCCAACATTCCAATATTCTTATAACCCCTCAACGCCCTATTATAAAAAAGTACTCCAGACTACCAGATTTTAAATTTGAATAAAATCCATCTGTTTTTGCTTAACCTTTTGCCCATGTAAGTTCAGTCGACGCCAAGCTCCTCTATTGTTCCGTATTGTTGGTAAGAGCTAAGTTATTTCCCTATACCACTCTACAACAGCAGAGGAATTATTAATTTACTGGGTTTTTAGCATTCAGCTCTGGAGCATGTTCCCATCTTGCTTTGTTTACAGTACATCTGGATTGAATAACTCCACCAGAACAGTTGCAAAATGACATAATGAAAACCGTAGCTTGCCTTTATACTCTGTCACTCCCAGGCATAAATATACCAATTGGAAAAGATTTATGCTAGCAGCTATTAGCATCAAGGCTCTTTAGCGACCTACACGACAGGCCTGATTTGATTTAAAACCACGCTATCTGAACTTATGTTGAAATTCTTTTATAAAGGAGTCTGATGGATCACTGTGAAGCCTCTCAACTTCTTTAACTCGCTGTCCGCTTTTCCACAGGGAGAATGAATCAGGTCCATGTTTTTCTAATTATCACCGTTCTTGGTTTGATGGTACTGAACCTGTGCTAAATGTTTATTATAGTTTTGCTTCGGAAAAGTGGACATTTGTGGGGGAAAAGTTTAGAAGAAAACACAAAAATGCAGGAAGTAGCGCTTAGTTTTTAAAGAAGATCTATTACGTTTGTGTCTGCTCTGTCGTTATAATGTATGACACATGCGGATCAATATGTTATAAGTTGATCTGCAATTGAAAATAATGATTAAAGATTGCTCAAAAACGCACGAGTGAGTTTCGAGAGTAAATGTTGAAAGGAAACAAATAAAGCCTATGGTTAAAAGCTCTGAAAAGTCAATTTTGCATAATGTTTCTGCTTTAAACAAAACACCTCTACCTATGGCATCAGCACTTTGAAAATGTAGGACCAATTTATGCGCAAACACTCAAATTTGTTTTTTATTAATTTAAATTTTAATCATAGTATGCAATTTAAGGGTTTTGGCCCCTGTTAACATCACGGTTGCTAGGTAACAGTTATCTCTATGCCATTTTTGCTTCCCATGTCCAACCACGAAGTAAAATTATAAACCTCACCGAAAAATAAATAAATAAAAATAGAGTAAAAATGAGTAGTGTAACCTGTCAGATGCACTTTAAATCATCTCCAAGGGTATTGTGATATAAGCTCTACCATCTCCCTCCATATATCCTCCTCTTATCCCTGGATTCTCTTGTCTGCAGCGATGTTACACTTTCGCACACACACAGGCAACCACACACACACACACACACACACACACACACACACACACACACACTGTAGATTCACGGTTAAAATCACCCAGGGACCTATGATGGATTACATAGCAGCACATGCGGAGCACAGAGGGAGCACAGACACACCAAAGCTAAACAATTTTGTAATGTGAAACGTGGGCAGAAATTACAGTAATGCAATATGCAAGAGGGAAGAGCATGTTCAATTTGCTTTAGTAATAACTTTAATAATAATGCGCTTCGTTTGTGAGAATGGGAGTCAGTTAAAACATATTCCATTTGTTTCTCCTCGATTGTGCAAATAAACAGAATAGGCTCTTAAGAAGATAGGCCTCATATATTTTCCCAATGTTCTCAAAGACTGTTACAAGGAAAAGTTGAAAATGATACTAGCAGAAGTTTATTCAGTAAATATTTGAATCTTTCTTTCGATTATTATTGCACTATTTGCATTTTAATATAGTACGAGTTACTTTCTTTATGTCCTTTGTGTTCTCTTTCATATATACTTTCATATATAATACCATAAAAAACTAATAATGTACTTGGGCGAGACCATAGACTGTATAAAAAAGTGAACTAAGGGAGTGTGACGTCGTCCAGAACGTTCAGCTCCAGTTAAATAAAGCTTGACGACGCTAGCGGTTATAGGGGCGTTATTGGAGCTGACTTCCATGTTTGGAATTCCAGCCACAAGTATCATAGCAACCAAAGAGCCAATCCAGAGCGAGGATGTTGAAGATAACGCCAATTCCCGCTCGTACCGCTGGTTTAGCAGGGAGCGGATACTTAGCAAAGCTGTCAATCAAACCTGTTGCTAGCAGGAGCGACCTAAGGGAAAGAAACCATCTGATTTGTCTGTTATCAATGTTTATATCTTGATTTACAGATACAATTGTGAAAAAAAAAGCACCAGGATCATGTAGAGCGGGTTAATACGAACATTTTAAGACCAAAATGACAAGTCTGACAGCAGCAGTTCCAGAGAGAGGAGCAACAGTTTTTCAATAGAAAGTGAATTGGAGCCAGAAGCGCACCCACGATCACTTCTTATTTGCAACGCACCAGCTAGCAGGTTAGCTATATCCATTTATATATACAGTTGGGGAAAATGAGCACAGGGCAGAGCAGTTTCACGCTGGGTCTTACCATATATGTAATCTAAGCTCACCCTAGAGAGTCATGACTATTCTAATCCCGTGATTTATTATGGGTCATATATTCTTTACATTACATTGGAGAGGGGTTAATTGTCTAGCCGTAAAGTAAAATTGTCTGGGAAGTCATCCATCTGGTCGTGTAATCCCTGTATTATCTGAGCTCACACTTAAAGCTCACTGTAATTGTAAGTTCAATATCAAGCTGTGAGCGGGTGGGACGAGAGCACATGCATGAGGCACTGGGATAAGATACAATTCAAATGGGTCTGTAGACGCAGATTCAAGTAAGAGTTAATAAAAAGTCCTACATTACACAAAACTGACTCTTGTGAGCTTAAAAAGGCCCAGATTATGCTATTTTCTGATCTGTTTCCTCATCAAAAACAGACCTGGAGTTGTGTTTTGCTTCATTCACACATGTTTAACACACAAAGCCCTGACAGAAAACACTCCGTTCCACCTTGTAATGTCATCGTGTGGTAATACAGGAAGTGCTCCGTTGTGTTTTTAAACTCCATGCACCTTCCCAATGTTCTCAAAGACTGTTACAAGGGTGAAATCATTTTGATGATTTCACCCCTGGAATTGCCAATCTGTACTGAACAAAAGGTAAAAAGTAGCTGTTAACTTGAAAAACTACCACTTCATGACATCACAAGGTGAAACGGAGCATTTTGAGCTTTGGAGATGTAGGCAGACTAATTATAAAGGGTTACTCGGACATGTGCGAATGAAACAAAACACAACTCTAGGTATTTTTTTGAGGCTTACAGCTTTCAAGAGTCAATTTTGTGTGACCTTTAAGCCATGTTATAATGTCATTATCTCTTCAAAAACAAACTCGAAGTCGCGTTTTGTTTCATTCGCACATGTTTGAGTCACTCTGGTTAATTAGTCTGTCTACATCTCCAAAGCTCAAAATGCTCCGTTCCACCTTGTGATGTCATGAGGTGGTAGTTTTCAAGCTAGAGGGAAGAACGTGCTAAACATGTGCAAATGAAACAAAACTCTAGATGTTTTTGATGAAGAAACCACATTATAACAGACCAGAAAATAGAGAAAATAGAGAAAATACTGGTCCCTTAGTGCATTCTGGAAATTTGGAACAAAAACATAAGACAAAAAACAGAAATAAAGCTGGACTAGACTAGAACTAAACCAGGATTACATTAGAACAAAGCACGCCAAGGACCACAGCAAACGTATTTCCGTACACAGTGATTTCTACACGCATTCAGATTACACTAGATGCCCTCCCAGGTCTGTACGTGGGTTTGTGAGTGACCCTCGTGTAGCTGAATTACACTTGAAAGGCTGACTGTGTTTAAGTAGCGGCCTGGGCTGCATTCAATGTTTACACTTCAGTAATTATCAGATCAATAGCATCGAAGTTACAAAATGAAACAGCGTCCAGTCTATAGGCAAAACAACAACAACAGCAGCAGACCCAGTTCCACTTCGCGCTGCAACTTAGCATTTTGGGATTTCTGGCGTCGGTTCACAAATCAATTGAAGTCTTCCTGCTGTAACCACTGGTGAGAGGATCATATAAAGACCACTATTGATTTTGTCTGAGGTGGGGGGAGGGGGCTGGGAGATACTTAAATTACACTATACATAATGAATAGGGTGTGGGACAGATGACTTTGTACACCCCATCGCGCGCTCACATGGGCTGGTTCAATTTGTCAGAGGTGAGTGGTCCCAGAGATGATTCGTCTGTCCAAACAGCGGTCCTGGGAGTGCGAGGCAGGGGTCAGGGTGGACTCATGATAGATGGGCTACTTCCTGTGGGTGGGCAGAGGGGAGGGATGCACCAGTAAAACCAGTATCAGAGGGTTTTACGAGGGGCTACAAGGTAAAGTGATGTGCTTTTTTTGGTCAGGGGGACTGGGAAAAGAACATGTTTTCTCAGAGTAAATCACCTGGGAGTATGGACATTTGGTCTAGATTGCCTTTCCTTGAAGTTATCTTTAGGAAACAGTGGCAGGTTTGTAAGTGCAAGCCCTCTGACTGCAAGGTAATCAGTTCAAATTGCAGTTTTTACAATAGCACTGAGCTTTCTAGTCACATTAAAGGTCCTATATTACGCAAAATTGCCATGTTATAATGTTGTTACCACTTTAATATGCAGAGCTGTGTTTTTAACATGTGTGAATGAAACAAAACACAACTACAGGTTTGTTTGTGATGATTAAACGACATTATAACATAGATCAGAAGTACAATATAGGCCCTTTAAAGAGGCTGCATTTGATCATATTAAATAATTAGTTTTGCCCCAGTACAGAGACACCGTAAAAGCAGCTCTGCATCTCATTAATTACCCTGTACTGCTGGTGAGCTTTTAGATTGCTAGCTGTTGTTAGAGGTTTGGCCAGTGGAAGTTGTGAAAAGCTCTTATAAACTCGCGGTGAAGAATTGGGATGCTTGGAATGCGTTGAGAAAGTGAGGAATATGTTTGGACCGCTGGCTTGGCACAGGCACAGTCAGAACAGTTTGGGAGTATTTGGAAGTTGTAAGTTCTTATTAGTTACTGTTATACTTAAGGTTACATCTTTTACACTGGGCTTAAAGGGCCAGTATTATGCAATTTTTGATCTATGTTATAATGTTTCTTCATCACAAACAGACCTGGAGTTGTGTTTTGTTTCATTCACATGTTTAACACACAAATCCTACATATTTATTATTATTATTATTATTATTATTATTATTATTATTATTATTATTATTATTATTATTATTATTATATATTTATGATTTATAAATTTTATTATTATTTATTACTGCGTATTTTGGCTAGAGTTCTTCTTTCAAACAGAAAACACTCTGTTCCACCTTGTGATGTCATGCAGTAATAAAGGAAGTGCTCCACTGTGTTTTTAAACTCCACACACTTTCATTAGAATCATTTCAATGATTTCAGCCCTGGAACTGCCAATCTCTGTTGAACAAAAAGTAAAAGGTAGCTGCTAACTAGCACTTTATGACATCACAAGGTGGAATAGAACATTTTGAGGTTTTGACAGACTAATACTAAAGGGTTACTCAAACATGTGCGAATGGAACAAAACAGAACTGCAGCTTAACAACGCGGCCTAAAGCTCTCAAGAGTCAATTTTGCGTAACGTAGGACCTTTAACTGACAAAAACAGGTTTATGCTTCAATAAATACGCGAAAAGTGAAAATGCGTTTGACTTTGACTCTGACGAGAACGACAGATGACCAGCAGTTTAGTTTTACAAATGGCCTGTAATAGATCATACACAATCCGTACATTTATGCGGTCATGGAAGGGGGGCTACACTGCGGTTTTACTTTGCGGTGAGTGGCGTCTGGATGGCAGGATGAATGTCAGGGTGGGCGTCTGAATGACAAACGATCACAGAAATGGCACCGCGACAGAGTGAGTGACGGCGGGGCATCAGGGAGAATCAGCGCACAGCTCACTCCACTTCCTCTTTTGCCACTGTCGCCGTGTCTTTTACAACCTTCATCTGTCAAGTCTGTCCATAACTTTCATCATTATTCTCAGCGCAGCTCCACTGACCTTTTCCGGCTGTGTTTGTGTCGGGCGTTTTACCACCGCGAGGACCTGTGGCAGACGGCGCGCTTCATGTAGAGAAAACAAAATCATTTCTGCCATGTGACCTCTATATCAGAGCAATACTAAAGAGATTTGCAGTTTCAACAAGTGGAATTATAATCTTATTTATTATACACTGACTACATTAAAGAGGAGGTACTACACTTCTATGGGGCATTAACTGCTAACACATGACAAGAAAAGCAAAACTGGATACGTTGGTGACACCATCGCAACGTAATAATCTTTATACACACACCTGCTCCTGTTTTTTATGTTTTATATGGACTTGTATACTTGTTTTGTTTGTTTTTCTGCTTGTGTTGCATTTTAAACAGGGCGCTCATTGGATTCTGTTGTAAAAATAAGGATTATAAAAAGAAACATATTTAAATCACCATCTTTTATTGTTTTGAAAATGCTACATTCGCTAAAAACAACATATTAGCATCTTTTATAAGTTTCACTTTCATTTTTGCTCTGAAATCCTCTCCCGGTTGCTCTTCACGCTAAGTCACTCCCCCTTCAGAGCGCTATTACAACACAAACAGCATGCATCCCGCTAATAATACTACTGTACATCGCATCAGGTTTGTGAAGTTGTAGTGTATTGTTTTGTGACGTATAGGCTTGTAGAGTGAGCATTGGACAAAATCGTATCGAATAGAGCCCGGGAGAGATCGCTAGATTACTCAAACGTGCATGTTTTTGATGAGGGAACAATATTATAACATGGAAGGAAAAAAAAGTCAGATTTGTCAAAGGTCTTCGATACATATGCTAAGTGACTAAAATGGCTTCATAATCAAAACAGGTTAATTGACTTCCTGCAGAAATGAGACGCGCCACCCACTCATAGCGTTATTTTATCGTAGCAAGCAGCAGATTTATGTTTTATTGTTACAAATGGCTGCAGGTTTAGATACAGTGTGAGCGTAACTCATCATGTGTGGTGTCTGTCCAGGATACTGAACCTACAACCGCAGAAATACAGCATCCAAACCAGCGTACCCCTACGACTTTCAAATAGAGATTCACAATGATGTTATGTATGAGTAGGCGCATCTAGGCTTATTTTGTATTGTGGTATAAATATATAGATGTGTGTGTGTGTTTGTGGATGTAGATCTATCTCCTAAAGTAAAGGTAACCCACTCTTCCATCTCCTCCAAGCCCAAAACAAATTTCACACTGCTGCTTCCTTATTTTGCGCTGATGTTCCTATATGCAGCCGGGTGCGATAAGTCCGTGTTTGTGCGCTAGAAAAACCCACCTGGGGAAATCTGACCATGTTATTAGCTATCATATATATAGTACACACTGGATATCACATATTGGTGCTCCACTGATGTCATTTTGAGTATTGTTTTCTGGGGGCTCTATATAAACGATGCAATATCTTGTCCATATTTGTCATTTGCACTGCCTTTACTTTTTAAAAAATGACCGAAAAACCCAACCACCTTGAGAAAAAATACTCCAAAAATACCTCAACAGGCTAAAACTTTAAATTGTAATAGTAAACAGAACAAACTAGTTGATTTCCGAGAGTCCTAATTACTCACAGTGATGCAGTTTATAACCACTTTTCACAACTTCAGTCATCACAGTAAAGCAAACAGAACAACTAGCATACTAACAGCGCACGTCCTGGTTCTCAGCAGTGGTGGAAGTGCTCAGTTTTGTTACTTAAGTAAAAGTACACATAGCGGAGCAAAATAATGCTCAAGTAAAAGTAAAAGCATCACATGGAAAAATCTACTTAAGTAAAAGTATTAAAGTACCTGTTTAAAAATGTACTTAAAGAGTGAAAAGTAAAAGTATTTTGCACAGATTTTGAGATATAATAAAGCTTCAAATGTAGTGATTTTGATACAGATTTGAGCTGAATTTGAGCAGTTTTTATTTGCTCAAATTATGAACGTGTAAAAAATAAACTCAGGCTTTTCAGGAGGTCTCAAACAGTCATTAAAAATACTTTTCCTTTTCAGTCTTGTTCAAAAATGTAGTGGAGTAGAAAGTACATATACCTGCTCTCAAATGTACTG
Organism: Periophthalmus magnuspinnatus; assembly: GCF_009829125.3. Classification (NCBI taxonomy): domain Eukaryota; kingdom Metazoa; phylum Chordata; class Actinopteri; order Gobiiformes; family Gobiidae; genus Periophthalmus; species Periophthalmus magnuspinnatus. Next base: position 18,046,680 of record NC_047145.1, on the reverse strand, counting down.
AAGTAAAAGTAAACGTCCACTTTACAGTACAGCACTTTATTACTTTTACTTCCTTCTGTCCTAACAATGGTTCTCAGACAATTAAATACTTTATAATGTGATGCAGACAGTACACGACAGTCTCATTTCTACCCTAAGAGCTGCTTTTATAATATATCTGTAGTGCAGCACTTTAAAAATGATCATTAAGACTGCTCTAGCACTAACTCACAATGGTACAACAGATCTTAAAAATCTGTTTAAAATCTGAATGCAGCGTGCAAGCTAATACTTCTTCTCCTTGGCCCCTCGCTAAGCTTTTATTAAAGTTTCAACAAAATCAATAAAACTTTGTCTTTCTACGATTCATTTCAAAACACTTGACTAATCCAAAACTCACAATTCATTAGGATTTTTCTGAACTGACTAGCACATTTTAGACAGCTCTTGCCCTTGAATGTGATCTTTCAATTATGCCACGGCAATCGCAATTACAGTGAAACAACACATTCACGTCCGCCTTTTGTTTGGAGTTTTTGTGCACGGTTAAAAGTGGCAGGATTTGAAAGGAAACAGAAGAACGACTCGCTGCATATTTGGCGCTGGCGGCCGTGGAGTCGAGGCTGATGAAACGCAGATATTTTGAGCGTGAAGCGGGAGTGCGGCTCTGTGGTGGTCTCACACTGACTTTAAAGGTGTCCCGCTCGCTAACAGCCGACTGAGCTGGTATTTAGGGACTTTTAAAGGGCCCGTATTCCGCCGTTTTCTGATCTACGTTATAATGATGTTTGCTCGTCACAAACAGGCCTGGAGTTGTGTTTTGTTTCATTCGCACGTGTTTAACTCACAAACACTGCATATTCAGGCTGAGAAAACACTCTGTTCCACCTTGTGATGTCATGTGGTGATACAGGAAGTGCTCCACTGTGTCTCTAAACTCGACACAACTTTACTAGAATCATTTGGATCAATTCAAAGTTAAGTTGTGGTAATAGTAACTACCAATATAGATTTTAAGATCCTAAATACCAAACGTAGCATTCATTTTAAAGTATAGATTGCTCATTTGCTTATTCATTGATTCTTTTTTAAATCTTTCTTACATTATTCCTGATATTGTATCACAAACAACGGAAAGATTTTGGTGTTCGACCTTGACCTCTACAGTCAAATGTAAGGTCCACATAATGATTGCAGTTACAATTGTGAATGTGTGAGCCATTTTATTGCTTTTAATATAATTTTATAATAAATATTTATGTTTGTATTAGTATGAATTGTGATTGTAATGTCTTGTTCTGTAAAGCACCTTGAATGATGCTTTTTACAAATTCTGCGCTATCATAGACTGAATATATAAATGGACATAGCTAAGTTGCTAGCTGTTACGTTCCAAATAGGAGGTGAGTATGGGTGTACTTCATCGATTCTGGCTCTAATTCACTTTCTATTGAAAAACGCACCTCGCACCTCTCTTGTATTCACCCACTCTACATGATCCTGGTATTTTCTATTTCGCTATTGTGTTTTTAAATCAAGATATGAACATTAATAACAGACAAATCAGGCTCCTTCTTTCCCCGAGGTCACTCAGGTTTCCGGTGGGAAGGGGCGTTACCTACAGCGGCCTTGCTCTCGATTGGCTTTTTGGTTACTATGATTCTCGTGGTCGGAATTCCAAATGTGGAACTTGACTCCAAATTCGCCCCATAACTGCTAGCCTCCATGCGCTTCATTTGACTGGAGTCTGTCTATGCGTGCTATATATAAAGTTGCCTTACTGTTATTAGACAATGACACATACCTCCCAGCTTATTTTTAGACCTATTTAAATACTGATCATACATACTCGTACTTAATTGTAAGATTTAATCATACTGCTGACTTGCTCTACAACACATTGGGTTGTTCCCCGGTTTTTCTCTGGGATAGTCCTGCTACAGCTAAAAAGGTCATCTCGGAAAGGCAGTAAAACAGGCAAATCCGATGATGATGAGTTGCTTCACCAAAACCATGGAGTTGGTCTAGTTAAATTCGGGACATACATCATACCCACTTACACATGACAACCCCACTCTCTCACACACACCCAGCAATTTCCCCCAAGTCCCTCCCTGCACCCGCGCCCCTCCCTCCCTACCCCAGGAGCCCAAAAACCCTGCTGTTATTTCTGTTCTGAAGCATGACCGCGTCCCGCAATGTGGTCGGGCCTGTCTGTGCCTAACACGATTTTGGACAGTTCTCCCAAAACACTCTTTTTTTTTTGGTCACGGAGGCGAAAGGGAAGTGACATCATGGTCGTCAAGGAAGATCCAAAACAACAGTTCTTAGTGTGGAGGAGTGTGACCCTTAGCTTAAACCCATTAGCGAACCTGACCCTGTGAATAGAGAGCAGGCCTTTTAGAAACAGCTCATTTTGAAATGTAGGTCAAGGTAAGGCTGAGCTGGGGCTTGCAGCTGACTTCATAATTGCAGAGTATTAATCTTCTTGAGAACAGCCTTACAACTTAACAAAGGTTTGAATAAGAACTCTGCAAATGACTACTATTAGGCCATATTAGGAAGATTCTGAGATCTACCAATTAGCGATGCATAATTTAAATAAAAACGCTTAATATTTGTTACTGTATGTTTTTGTTATTATTGAAAAAAACGTTCTGAACAAAATGTAGGCTTCGTAATTACCTCAGATGTAAAGTGTTTGTATGTCGCCTACTGACTAAAAAGTGTTAATTTATTTTCATTTACACCTCCCTTTTTATTTTTGCTTTATTTTTGTTTAACTGGATGTGTTAATTAATATGAAAAAAATATATATTTGAATGAAATTATGAATAAATAAACAAGTTCAGACCATAGCCATCTGGAAATTATCTGAAAATTAGCAACATCACGTATATATAATAGCTTTAAGTGCTTCCTGAAAAAGGCTGGGTTTCCTAAACAATGTATGTGTAGCATTTCAGCGCCTAAGAAGGTCAGTGGCACAGTAGACACAAGGACTCAAATGCATGTAATAAAACACACATCCCCAGGTATATTGTCTATGTGAGCTGCACTGTTAAAGAGTAATAGTCAAACCCACTTATTGTACATACATAACGCAGCTGTAGTCCTTTGTTTTATTTAGCTTTACTTTATGTTATTTTACTTGCACAATGTAAATAAACCATAGACAGAAATGGAGTAAGTGAGTGTGATGTTTATGTGGCCCACGACAAGGTAAATTAAAACGTACGAATGTCTTAAAATGTCAGTTTATCAGGAGATACGCAGTTACAGTCATATTTTTTTTTACATCTAAATGCATATGCCATGTTTGTAGTCAAGTCATAAGTTAACAAAAAGAGTTACGTTTATTTAACATTACATTCAGTTACATTTATATGGTTTTACAGTTACATCTGGCCCATTTTGCTGATGTGGCCCTTGGTTACAGGGATGAATTTGGAGCCATGTTTCATATTTGGAATTCCGACCACGAGTATCATAGCAACCAAAGTGCACTCCAATCTGGAGTGAGGCTGTTGATGGTAACACTCCGTCCCGCCCGAATCAATGGTTTAGCAGGAAGTAGGCCCTTAGCAACGCTGTCAATCAAACCTGTTGCTAACGCTAGCGGGGGCGACCTCGGGAAAAGAAGCCACCTGATTTGTCTATTATTAACGTTCATATCTTGATTTATGGACACAAACGTGAAATAAAAACACCTGGATCATGTAGAGTGGGTTAATATGAACAGTTTAGGACCAAAATGACGAGCCTGATAAGAGTAGTTACGGAGTGAGGGGCGACAGTTTTTCAATAGAAAGTGAGTCGATGGAGCCGGAAGGGGGCCCATGCTCACTTCTTATTTGGAACACAGCGGCTAGCAGATTAGCTATGTCCATTTACATACACTCTATGATTGCAACACTGGAATTTCCCCACTGTGGGACAAATAAAGGTTCTCTTATTGTATTCAGGTTTATTTGTACAGCACGTATCTTATCTTTTCTTGAACAACATTGGTAGAAGTTGTAAACATCATCCAACTGGACCCATTCTTAGTGACCCTTTGGGCTACAAATGTCCCTGCGGTCCAGATGTTGTGGATATGTGCATTTTGACTGTTGTCTTTAAATCCCAGTGTCTGCTCTTAAGTCTTTGGAGACTACGACTGCAGCTCTACAGTCTAACCCTGCGGCTATAGCCTCCGCGCTCTCTGTCTGTCAAACACAGCTTTTTTTTCTCCACTGTGAACAAGTCATCACAACAACCTCACATAAGTCTTTCCAAACTTTCACGAGATCATTAGAGCTAACTTAAATCACCATCTCCTCCTTATGTTCTCTTCTGTTTTGTGAGAGGAATATGAAACCTAGCAGCTAGCGTTATATGTATCTTTCATAATGATTTGATCAAAACAACGCTATATGAATAAAATGTCTCATCTTGAGTGAACTTAAGCCGCATCAAAGACATCTTCTGCTTTTAATAGCTCTGTTCCCGGTATTAGCCAGGCCAGCTCACATGAGGAAGTATGTGACGTTTGACGATTGATCAAAGCAGTCCAAAGCACTCCAAACTCATTAGAACACAATTTTATTCCCAAGTAACCAGTGTGAAGTGAACGTTTTGTGAACCAGATGTCCCCTTTTTATACGATTTACCACTAGACTCAAAGCATTACATGTATTTGAGTGAAAAAAATCTACCTCCTAAAGTAAGTACATCAATAATTTACATATTATTTTTTGTAACCAACTAGGGTGTGTTAGTTTCAGCAGGGCCGGTCCAGCCTATAAGCAGATTAAGCAGCTGTTTAGGGCCCCGAGGCCACCAGCGGGCCCCTAAGAGCCTATACTGTACATTTACATTGAAAATAATATAATATGTAAAGTTTTATTGGGCACAGGGGCTTGTGTGTTTACAGCAGCCTAAATATCCCTCTAAAACAATTACATTTGTTGTATACCTAAGAAGAAATGTCTAGAATTTTAAAACTCTTGACCCTCCCATCTTATACGTTTGTCTACTGTTCTTGTGACTATGGTAGTTGTGACGTTCTGGATGTTTTCAGTCTGATGTTGGTCATGTACTGTATTTTCTGGACAATAAGTCACACCTTTTTTCTCATAGTTTGGCCGGGGGTACGATTTACATGTGAAATATATCTTTTTTTTATTCATTATTATGCATTTTTTGGCTGGTGCGACCTATATTCCGGTGCAACTTATACTCCAGAAATGATGGTAAATACAAATACAGTTGGTCAAGGTTGCCAAATGTGAATCACTAACATCTGAGCCAGGATACATCTGCTGTCGGGGGCCCCAGAGACAAATTCAGCTTAGGGCCCCCTGAAAGCTACTGAAGAGACTACTTCGATAAGTCCGAGAAAGTATTCAAACATAAAAACTTTAGTCCAGTTAACATAATAGCATAAAAATACAGTGACGTAAGTCTGACTTTCAGATAAACATTTATACAATACAAATCCTTTCAACATTATTTAAGCGTTTATTTTATTTACGATTTATTTGTTTTATGAACAGCATGTTGGCTACTGTATTCCCACCTCAGTGAATTGGGCCGGTTTGATCGAGAGCCTTCATTATGCTGTGTAAATGGATAAACGCTGATTCCAGATTTGACTCATTACACTATAATTCAGTCAATGCCAGAATAAATAGTCTTGTGTTTATTTTATAGGCTCTAGCACATGCACCTGGGGGCGCGGTGATAAGGGGCATAAAGCCCACCACTGCGGCGCTCTGACATTTTTAAAGCTTTAATTACATGCTTGGCTAACGGGTAGCTCACTGGCTTGGCGGGTGCAAAATGACGCTATCACTGTCTACAGCTGTGCACAGGTCCAAAACTGATGCTCCTCTCCACACCTGCCGCTCATACCTCCAAAAGTGACGAGCCAACCTGAGAGTCCAGAGCGGGATCTGCTTTTACACTCCTGACAGTGAGGTGGTACAGACACACTTAAGATGTACTATGGAACTGTTCCTCAGCTGCTTGTCTCTGGAGATGTTCTTGCTTTGCCTAAAATGCTCCAAAGTCTTAACCTTGCACTGGACGATGGATTCTCACATACTCACGGTTAAGAGGTGGACAATCATAGAACAGCATTGAGGTTTGTGCAGAAACCAAAAGTGAAACGAACCAAAACAAACACGGCGATGTGACAGACGCACTTCAGTCTATTTTACCACCAATACTGACTATTTTCTTTGTGGAAAAACGTGCAGAAGGTAAGCGGTTTACGCACTTGTGCATTGTTTTTTTTTTCCGGCTTGTTCTGCTGTTGTGATTACAAATATTAATCTGCCGTGAGCCAAGTTAGCAAAATCTAGCATTAACTTCTCTAACATGTATTTTCTTTCCATTCACAGATGTTTCTATTGTTTAAAATATACTTTGATTGGGTCGTCTATCCACAGATCTGATGTGTCACGAGGCCTGATGAAGAATCTGTCATCTACTTGTCTGTATGATCTTTACGTTTAATGCCATACTGGCTAACATTCCATGAAAACACCATAAAACACAAATACCAACAATAACATTCAGTGTCGTGCATTGTCATACAAAACTGTAGGTTGTTAGTCTCCGCCTCTTGCCGTAGCTGCTTGTCTGTGATCTCCGCTGTGTAAAGGCAGCGGACTGGGCCTGAACTGTGATGCTAAGCTAACGGTAAATGAAAATGAAATGTCACGGATGAGTCGTTTTCATTCACAGATTCACTGACTGAGGGTTTCTTCTCCTTTTTGTTCTGCCTAGACGCTTTTGAATCATGGACTCCCTAATATCATAATCAATCACGCCAGCTTTAGTGGTGACACAGTGTGAGTGGAGCAATGGCGGGTGAAATCTTTACCAGAGAGGTTCCACCGCGGAGGAGTCTGACCCGGCTCCGTCCTTTCTTGTGGTAAACATCAGGAGTACAGGAGCGGCTTTATGTAATACAATCCCCCATGTAAGAGCACTGTAGCATAGACAGAAACACTGATGCATTTTGCTTTATAGAACCGGCCACAGATGTTGTCCTTGAAGCATAAAGACTACAGTGACTTTTCAAATAGGCTATTACCAGTTCATGTTCGCCTGGCCAAAAGTATTTCTCATCATTTGTAAAGCTGCGGTAGTGTGGTCCTTAATGGTCTTATTTCAGGGTTTATTTACAAACGTGGCAAACAGTAGCCGCCATTCATAATCATAATTCAGCTGGAAATTGCATATTGGCCTAAATATCCACTGACCAAAAAGCCCTGAAGTAACATCTGGACCAAGTACCTGTGCTGATCTATAATCATTTTTCATCATTTTGTGTTCACTAAATGGGTCAGCTGAAATTTACCTGACAATCTGGACAGCCTGCTCAATTTAAGCCGACTCCAGCCGAGCGTTTTTGTTGCAGAGTCTTGGTAATGTCACTGTGAACTAATAAAAGTACAAACTACAAGCTGAAGTACATGTAGTTTACCGGGAAATACTATTGTTCAAGTAAAGGTGACAGTAGCTCAGTTAGTAGTGTGTTTGTCCGTTGATCTGAAGGTTGGCGGTTTGAATCCTGCTCTCGATATAAACGTCATTGGTAGACTGAGATCTACTGACCCACAGGTTGGTGGTGGAGTTGTGTCCTTGGGCAAGACACTTTACTTCACTTCACCCACCTCACCCCCCGTATCTGCACACACTGGTCTATGAAGGGGTGAGTTCTTCCTTCGAGTGCCTTGAAGGTGGAAAAGCACTGAATAAAAATGTGACCATTTAAAAATACTTTGCAAAATTAGTATTAAAGGTGCACTGTGTAACATTTCTGGAATTCCACCTCAGTATCAGAATCAGAAGACTTTTATTGCCATTGTCAGAGAACACAGCTCACAAACTACAAACTTTCTATGGTGATAAAGTGCAACATAAAAACACTGAATAAGTACAAAGTTAAAAAAAGATATGCTTAAAAATAAAATAAAAATACTTAGAGGGAGAGAAAATGTATATGACAACAACATCAGAACAACAGTGCAAACATGGCTTATTAAGGTGACTGGTATAAAGTGTCCAGTTTAGTGCGGATATTCTAAGGCACATGTGTCAAACTCAAGGCCCGTGGGCCAAATGCGGCCCGCCACGTCATTCTATGTGGCCCGCGACAAAGTAAATTAAAAGGTATGACTGTCTTAAAATGTCAGTTTATCATTAGATACACAGTTAAACAGCCATTTTTTTCATATCTATGCAAATCCATATGCAATATTTGTAACTTGAATAAGTAATAAATAAACGGTTAATTAACATGATAAAAACATAGTGACATTTATCTTACAGTTACGTCTGACCCTTTGAGAGCAACCCTTTTGTTGATGTGGCCCTCTGTGAAAATGAGTTTGACACCCCTGTTCTAAAGTGTCAATGATACAGATATTATAAAGTGTTCACCTTCTTGTCGCCATGGAGATGTTGTCACTTTGCCTGGAATATTTCATAATATAGCCTTCGACGTATCAGTTATTCACCTTTTTGTGTTTTCATCGCTCAAAACGCCTTGAAAATCATGCATTGTTACTGTGAGCTGCTCGCCTCTCCACAGATCTGACCCGTAACACGACCTGGCGGTGCCATCTGCTTGTTTCATGATGGTAGAAAAGTATGTAATGTAATGCCATACTGTGAAACATTTGAGGTAGAGCAAGCGATGACAGGTCTATGGAGAAAAGCAGGCGTTGCATGTTGTACCGTCACTCAAAAATGTTACGCAGTGCTGCTTTATGTAAGAGGAGCACAGTACAAAGAAAACAACCTTTGAAAGTTCTGAGTAATTGTCCAAATTGATCCAAAAGTGTATGAAGTCCGCGTCAGTTCGCCTCCGCTATTTGATTCTCAGCTTTTTTTTACAAGGACCACTGCGTACGTCATGAAGTAATTAAAATACGTTCCTGATCTAACTACATCTAACAGCGTGTTCTTTTCCCCGCTCAACATTTCAGGCCTAATCTTCACGATAACATAAAAACCACCAGCAATGCGTTTCATCATCGCTCTCTTATTCTATTCCATAGGCTGCCTCTTCCCTGTCAAATGTCCCAGCGGTCAGACCTGAAGGGAGAACTCCTCTTCCATAATCAATCTTCCCACATGTTTCTCGCAATCAACACAAGATAACAAGCCGTACAGCGCTGCCAACTCCTACAGCCCGGTAATTGCACGCAGGCAAAAACAACAACCACCTCTTTTGGAGAAGTGAGGACCTATACAGATGGGGAGGAAGGAGGTAGCCATAAGGACTTTTAAAAGAGCGTCAGAAGATTGTGGCAAAGGGAACATGCTAATTTAGCGACTGGCTCCACTGGAACCAATTAATTATCGAGACGTATTGGAGCTGTGCATTGGACATCACTTTGCTGTTTGGCCCGAGCACAAAAGCATAAATATATAAGACGAGGGGCTTTGGTTGACTGTGTGAGCCAGAAGGAAGTCAAGAGATACTGAATTAAGTAGCTAGGGTGAGGAGTGCATCTGGTGTAAAATTAGAACCAAAATAATCAGTGTTGTAGAACTGGATGACGAAAATTAAGAAGCGCGTCTTGCTGTTGTGTTTATATAATAAGAAATAAGGATAACGGAAAAGGCAACAATTAAAGTTTCAGATAATGATGGCCAGAAGAGGTCTTTGTATCGAAGTGTGAAATGGATTATGCTGCGGAAAACATCAATTTTTGCGGTGGGCATTGAAGCCAAAAGAAAAAAAACACAGGACAGCATCAATCGCACAAGAGAGATTCAAAATTTACCACATAAAACATAAACAAATCAATACTTAAAGCTGTCGTGTTTAGTAAGATTGGATTGGAACTAGATGATATTTGCGTTATTCTACTGTCTCATAGAGTGGAAGCTTTGGCGTGAGAGAAGAAGACCAAAGAGCAGAGGTGAGCGTGAGCAAAGGTCAGGGATCGACGTGAAAAAAATGTGTCGTTTCTCGTCCTTACTACTCCTTCGCCTTGACCTTTGAAACCTGCATCATGACGTCAACAATAAGAACCAAGGAAGAGTGAGGAACGTTGAACAGAACGAGCTTTTGTTCTTCTTAACGTGTGGTGGGAACGACAGTAAAAAAAAAACTACAACACCCAGAAAACTGACTATAATGAGCTCACCGTGCTCCACTACTGCACGCTGAGTCTTATTAGAAAGATCTCAACGTTTCAGCCTTTACAGTTAATACTTTAACACAACGGCAGCCTATAAATAAAGTGACTGTACATGAGTGAAGTCTCTGCTGTTAAATAAAGAGCTGCTAAACCTGCGCACGTATGAGCTCGGAAAAGTTCAACACCTCCAGCCTGGCAGAAGCACAAAAGCGGAGCCGTTTACATACATGCAAAAATCCTCTCCAAAGTCACCATTACCAGCACACATCACCTGTCACAGTGAGAACAACTATATTAAACACATCCCCGCTTATAATTTATGCAAATGAGCCATGTGGTTTTAAGTTTTGTGTTTGTAAAACGTAAACAAATATGCACAAGACGGCATTAAACACATTATAATATCAAACTGCCTTTATAGTTACACCTAATATGTTTTAAAGATGAGTTTATTTATGCAGAAGATTTTAATTAATAATCTGTTGCGGTGTGTAACTTGTAAATTAGTATTTGGAAACTTTCGGTGTGATCCGCGCAGTGCCTTGTCGCTGGTCCCTACGCAAAGGAAGCGTTTCCTTTCCTTACTACGTTCTAAACTCACTGATCAGTTCGGATGTTCCTTGTCATGGGTGGCGATGACGCAACTCCAGGTCGGCGATAAGGAAAGGAGCTTCCTACGCGTATTTAACTGATTTGGATGAAGCCCAAGTGCGGTGAGACGGAGGGGGGTGGAACAGCTTTCACATCTGCCATCTACTGGTGAAGAAATCCAATAAACTTGCAGATGGTATCTTTAAGCGGCAGATTTCTTCACACATTTTCACGTATCGGCTGTTGAATAACTTCTTCACAACCTTTATTACTGTAAGCTACAAGCCAAAACAAAAGCAATACTCTTGTCCACGGTTAGATACAGTATTTGCTTGTGTTTTTAGACAGTAGGGAACAGAGTAGCCGGAGAGCGCCCGCAGGCAGATGACTGACTGGAGACATGGATGACTCTCTCCATCTTCCATTGTGTTCTGCAGTATTAAGTTTCACCTACTGTGTATGAATGGACATGCTCACACTGACAGCCCCTGCCTTCAAAAATAGACTTGAAAGACGTAACCTGCACTTTAGCCCAAGGCACTGTGTGTCTCTGCAAATCTATTAAAGCCATGTAAAAACTCAATCTACAAAACGTACTGGTGCTGTAATTCCTCCTCCACCTTTCTCTGTCAGCAGGTCCACGGGAGCGGGCCACGGAGTCACGGCTTTAATTGGCCATTTGATTCTCACTTGGAGAGGACGGGGAGACTTACTCAGACTATGTGGCAATTAGAGGGAACTTTATTTAGAACTTGTGTAGTATATTGCAATGGAAGTATTTGGCAGAAGACTCAAAAAGTATAGCATTAGAGTATTGCTTGTTTGGACTTTACACCAGGTAGAGATAGTATGGTATGGTACGCTTTTTATTTGTACAGGGGCAGTGCACAACATTATATTAATCAAGACAAGTAACAGAAGAGATGCTGGTGTCAGGTCATAGCGTGAATGCTAATTTACACCTGTCATCCCTCAGCAGGTTGGTGGAAAAACTGAAAAACTGAAAATATGGATGCAATGTATATAAATAAATTGACCAGAAATGAAGAGATGGGCGATATTCACAAAAACGTACATATAAAAAGTGATTTCTATGGAGATTTTTGGATGAAATTATGACAATTGCAATGTGCGAAACGAAAGGAAATCTGTTGACTGGACAAAAGTTATTTCAAGTGCTACAATCGTGCATCTAATTGACAGTATTGTTATTTAAGGAGTTAATTAGCAATTAGCAAATGCTGCAGTTACTTAGGACATACCTCACCAAGAACTATCTTCTCTTGGTATCTCTAGATTTTAGGTCAGGTAAACGTCAAAAACCTTTGTCCAAAACATGTCATTCTTCAAATACGCACTCTGAAATAACCCTGCATTTTAAAAGTTGTTCAACCTGACTTTTTATCCTTTCACTGTAACCATCTGTGGCACATAGTTGCTGAGAAGGTCACGCTTATGTCACTTTGAGTCAATCACAGCGTGTTATCTTCCCCTGTCAATCCAACGCTATATGTATAAATATATCACAAGGTTATCACACAAAGTTTAAATGTCTGGCAAAAGTTATCCACAGTGTGTAGAAATACTTTACTAAAACAAAAATTGCGATATTATTTATATCCTCTGACACGTCTCCCACCTCTAATACCAGGTTTGATTAATGGCCGCCAAAGAAAGTAACCTGTATTTTAGCAATTACAGCATTTCACATACAAAAATGCATGGACGATATAAACACAGAAAGCTGCGCTGAGAGGGAACGCTTTTCATTTCTTTAACTAAAATGATCTTTTTGTGAATTAAATTAAATGTTTTGTCGCTGGAAGGATTTGCATTTTACCTTAAATCAGAACTATTATGCAAAAATCGAGCTTTTCATCATGTTATAGCTGTCTCTCCTCAGCATTTACTCACCTGAAGTTGTATTTGGAGTGATTCGTGCATGTTTGAGCAATCTTTAATCGCTTATTTTCAAGACGCCGCGACGTTTTCACCGTGAAATCTTCTGTTCGCTAGTGTGATTTGCAGGTATCCACAGGAGAGGCCGACTTTTTGTTGTGATCACGTTTACGGAGACGTCACCTCAACTGGACACCGCAGTTTTCTAACGCAGAAGACAGCGGACTTGTTTCTTTTATTAGGTCGTTTTAATATTGCAATAGGTCTTCTTCAACATACAACATGAACATTTCAATTTCCAAACTAGTGCGATGTTTTCGGAGCTGCCCTCGACACTCCAAAGGCGAACGGGGCGCTACGCTAAAAACAACTTTTCAGGTTTTTACTGCGGCGCTGTGAAAAAAAACATATCTCCTGTAATTTATTAATTCCTGCAGTTCATCTTCAGAAAGTAGATTTGAATAAAGTCAGGAGTTCTTTTCAAGGTCACGGGCGGTGCATATTAAAAAGCACTAGTTAATAAGCTTATTTACATCATGAGAAGAATCAAATGGTGTGTGTGGTGCCTCTTTGAAATGCTGCATTAGAGAGTAACTTTTAACATCAGGCCGGGGTGATTAGGATTCTACAGGGAGACAGTAATTGCATTTCCGTCTGTGTGATCTTATTTTCCCCATGAGGTCTTCGGCTCTTGCATATTATTTTTGAAAAGCACAACAACTTTCACGACTGATCGCTCGCGTGCGCCTCCCAACGCAAACTGTGACCGCGTGGACCAAGGGGGAAACAACAGCCTGCCCTTCTACATGATAAATAGATTCATTGTAACATTTAGTAAGATGCAACACGGAAAAGGGCTTGGCCGTATTTCTCACTAAGGTGGTTTTGGGAATAATCCTAAGTGTTTTGTCCATCTGTGAACGCTAATCTGCCAAAGTCTTAAGGGCATTTTTACTAAACCAGGTGCTAAATTACAAGTGCAAACTGAAAAATTGCATGTGCTATTTGTGGTGGTTTACCATTAGAAACTGCGCCTCTTCTTCCTACAACAATCCTAATATAAATGCGACTTTAGCAAGGAATGTGCTGCTTCTGCTACAAATACGATAACTCAACAGGCGTGGCTCCTCCTGTACACCCGCCGTATGGACCTAGTTTGATAGACAGGACCGTTTCTGGGACGCTCACCTCTTTTGGGAATAGGGCCAAAGTGTCACAGGTAAAGTGTGTCGTTTTATTACGCCAAGGCTATCTTCAAAACAAAGCAATTAGGCGGTTTTATCTTTGTGAATTAGCAAGCGCACTTTTACTTTACATCGCTTTTAATACATCGTTAGTGCGGAAACTGTCTATCCAACGTGTTAAATTCCTACAAAATTTTGCTCTTGTTGTCTTGAGGAAACAAAACGTCTCTTTTGATATATTTAGTTGGGCACAAATGTAAAATCGAATGTATTTAACATGTACGCAAATGATTAATAGATATCCCGCGTAGTATGTTACTAAGGGGAGTATAAAAATCAAAAACCTCAAAACATAAATGAAAGAGGGAATTAAGAGAATTTAGTTTTGACTGAAAAAAAAAAAAACTAAATCACTACTTTGAAATAAATCAATATTATTTGACTTTACTATTGTTGCATAGGAGCAAAGCCTTGTCACATTTATTGCATGTTGAGTCAAATATTTTCCACAAATTACAGAGCACATACACTTCTATTCTCATGCAAAGTCAATAGTTGCCATTACCCACATGTTCAAAGGCCTAATGACCAGCCTGTCCTTCACTGGAGCTCATTAACACCAATGACAAAGCCTGGCGCAGGTACAGCCCCTCTGAAAATGCCACAGGAAGGTCACAAGTAGCAGGTACCGCGGTGACACGGGGCTAATGCATGATGGGTAAGTGGAAGGGTTAGCCTGCCACTGTAATGAAAACTGTAGTGTAGTAGTAGTAGTTAGACGGGGCCCGGTCTTAACGCTGGTTTTATAGACACTTTTAAAAGGTCTTGTTCCATAACCTCTTTACTTTATAGCCAAGAACAAATCAGTCATGTGGGGTAAAGTTTGTATGGAGGGAGTGCGCGGCGGTAAGGATTCCTGTCTCTTTTGTCTCTTATCAGTCCTAGTTTTGTTCTGTATATATATTTTTGACTTCATTCCGGTGCCCAAGGACAGGTACGCAAAGAAATAGTGATACCCTGATGATTATATACAGAGTTAATTAGCACTTAGCAAATCACAAAGACCGCAGTTAGTTAGGAAACGCGATAATGTCTCTCAGTAAGAATGATCGTCTCTTATCGTGTGTAATACTGTAGTTAAGTACAAATTTGAGGTATCTGTACTTTACTTTGGTAGATTTTAAAGTGGATACCTTTCACTTTTACTTTACTACATTTGAGAGCAGGTATTTGTACTTTCTACTATACTACATTTTCGAACAAGACTGAAAAGTAAAAGCATTTTTCATGATTGTTTGAAAAGGTTGATTTTTAGCACGCTTATAACTTAAGAAAACGCAAATATTCAAATAAAATCAGATAGGAAAAAAAAACGATTGATTGAATTGTTTCTATTGGACAAAAATCGGCACAAATCTTTAACAAAATCGCTAAATTTGAAGCTTTATTACACCTCAAAATCTGCGAAAAATACTTAAAACTGTAGATTTTTTCATGTGATACTTTTACAATTGACTTTTACTTGAGTATTTTTTGCCCTTGTATCTGTACTTTTACTTAATTAACAAAACTGAGTACTTCTTCCACTACTTTAACTCAAAACTGCAATATCAGCCTGACTTTTTAACCTTTCGGTGTCCCCATCTGTGGCTGGTAGCTCCTGAAAAGGTCTCACAACTCACGCTTTTGTCACTCTGAGTCAATCACAACTTGTTATCTTTCCCTGTCAATCCCCTGTTTAAGCAATCCATTTAAATGCACTCTCTCTCCCTTCATTTCAGCGCCACAACCCTCCTCCGCTCCCCTCCTCCACTCCCTTCTTCATCACGGCGATATTTCATTTGATTTTCCACGCTCTCCCGTTGTCTCCTCGCATCCCACAGCTGTAAACACGAGCACAACTCAAGTCTCCGCTAAAAAACAAGTCAGTGGGATTTTGTGGTTGTCGTTATTGATGCTGATCCCTGAAAGCGCCGCGCTCCCCTCCCTCTTTCCCTCCCTCTATCCCTCTCTCGCCTTCACTGTACATGTTTCCGCTCTGTCTCTCGTCCCGATCACTCCTAGGACACTTTAAAAGCCTCCGACAGGGCACAGCTAATCCAGTCTCTTCTGGTGAGCCGCTAAACTGTCAGCAACATGCCATGTGGGATAGACACCGGATTCGATTACACACAAGAAGACCACAGTGAAAAGTAAACAGCATCGTTTTACAGTTTGTGCACAGAACAGAAAATCAACCGAACTAAACCGTTTTTTATGCTACGTTTAGCGCTACCTAGTTACAAAGCAAAATGTAATAATGATGTCATGACTAAGACTGTATGTATGAATGAACATAGCTAACTTGCTAGCCGCCGGTATCCAACTAAGAAGGAAGCATGGGCGCAATTTTGGCTCCATCGACTCTCGCTCCAATTCACTTTCTATTGAAAAGCTATGGCCCCTCTCTGTGTAACTGCTGCTGTCAGACTCGTCGTTTTGGTCTTAAAATGTTTGTATTAACCCGCTCTACATCATCCTGGAGTTTTTATTTCACCATTTTGTCTCTAAATCAACATATGAACATTAATGACAGGGAAATTGTCACTGGACTCACAAAAAAAGTACCGTCACACTTCTTAGTCTCAGCGAATTCAACAGGTTTATTCGAGAAACAGCGTCTGCGTGTCTGTCTTGGTGGAACAAATGAAATGAAATGAATGACAATCCAGCAACTACTCAATGAACAGAGGGAGCACGTATAAGCTCCTCTGGGCTGATTAGCAAATTAACAGCAGGTACGTTTAAAACAAGGAGGTAGCAAACGAAGGACCAGAACAGGCTGGGGGGCAGAACTGGATTGGGGAAAATAAATTCAGGGACAGGGATTAATACAGGTTTAAAATACAGACATGCAAACAGACAAGTGTCCTTCAAAAAGACAGAACTCTGACAGAAATCAGCTGCCTTCTTTTCCTGAGGTTGCTCCCGATAGCGTTAGCAACAGGTTTGATTGACGCCGTTGCCAAGCGTCAGGTCCCTGCTAATCCGGCGGTGTGGGTGCAACAGCTTTGCTCCTGATTGGTTCTTCGGTTGCTATAGATACTCGCGGTTGTAATTCAAAACATGGAACACACTCCCTTAGTTCACTTTATACAATCTATGATGTTCCGGTTATGTCCCACTGGGAGGAGGCCCCGGGATGACCCAAGACACGCTGGAGGGAGTATGTCTCTCGGCAGGCCTGGGAACGCCTTGGGGTGTCACTGGAAGAGCTGGACGACGTGTCTGGGGTGAGGGAAGTCTGGGAGTCATCCTTAGACAAGCGAGTGTGTATCGTCAAGCTATAAAATGACCAATAATGTTCAGAATAGAGCAGTAGTAAATTAGAACATGTTTCTACTAAGATAAAGTAAAAGTGTGTTAAAAAACTGTATTTGTATGAAAATAAAGATTGTGCTGACCAAGAAAGTACTTTTACTCGTAGTGGTACAACAGTTAGAGTTAGTTACTACTACTACAACTCAAGATCGAAGATACCTGTAAAGGATCTGAATACATCTTAGCGAAGGTACTCTGAAAATATTTCTCTTTACCATTAAGTTGATGTTGCCAAAAAAATACAAAATAAATACATGGAAATTGTATGTTTTTTTGTTTTTTTTTCTGAGTCATTTCATAGTTAATTATGAATGAACTGAACTGATTTCCAGTGACTGAAATAGAATCGAACGCAACCCCAGAGTGCTTCCAAGAACTGCAAAACTTGAAAATATATTAGAGATGGAAAAAAATAAATAGATAAATACAATTCAATATGTTTTGTTTTTTTCCAGCGAATCCTTTGATAGTTAATTATAAATATAGTGAACTAATTTCCGCTTTATATGACTGAAATAGAATAAGAATCCAGCCCTCGGAGCCCCATCCCAGCTCCTGATGATAAACATTTGCTGCAGACTTCGAGCTAATTGCTTGTGTCTTGGGGGTGTCGATCCGTTTTACTTCCAAAACGCCCAAAACACTAAACAAGTTTCCTCTAATTGACCCACTAAATGAGCATGTAACAAACAGAAATCGCTTTGATAATGTGTCATCATTTCCTTGTAATAAAGATGAGTTAGGGACCGGAGGCAACGGAATCTAGGTACAGTTTGTCTATGTTTGACTGTACAAGACTCACATGTACGGATTATACGACTTAAAGGGCCCGTGTTTCACTGTTTTTTAATCTGTGTTATAACGTTTCCTCATCATAAACAGACCTGGAGTTGTGTTTTGTCTCATTTACACATGTTTAACACACAAAACTTGCACATTTAAGTTCTTCTCTCAAACTGAAAACACTCTGTTCCACCTTGTGATGTCATGAGGTAATACAGGAAGTGTTTTTTAAACGTCTCCATGGAGATGTTTAACAGTATAATATCTGTTATAATGTTGTTTCCTCGTCACAAACATATCTGGAGTTGTGTTTTGTTTCATTTACACATGTTTAACACACAAATCCTGCATATTTAGGCTCTTAAATGGAAAACGCTCTGTTCCACCTTGTGATGTCATCATGTGGAAATACAGGAAGTGCTTCACTGTGCTTTTAAACTCCGTACACCTTCTTTTTGGATAATCTCAGGTCTGGAATTGCCAATCTCTAATAAACTAAAGGTAAAAGGAGCTGTTAACTTGCAAACTACCACTTCATGACATCACAAGGTGGAACAGAGCATTTTGAGCTTTGGAAATGTAAACAGACTATAATGCAAGATTGTTCAAACGTGTGAATGAAACAAAACACAACTCCAGGTATGTTTTTGACGAGGTAACAGCATTATAACATGACTTAAACCTCACATTTTGCGTAATATATGACCTTTAAACTGACTTATGCAGCAGAATTTTTTTACGAAAACTAAAAAATTCACAGGTCTTTTCAGATAAACAGTAATCCAGGCTTTTATAACATTTAATCATTTTGTCTTTGGTCAATTACTATTTCTACAAATCCTCATAACACTAAACAGTTCTCGGTAGGAACGATGGTCAAGAGGCAGCTGAAATTTCAAAAAACAATTTATTTTTTAAAACACTTCTGAAACAATTTTGTCCTTGTCCCGTTACTCATCTCCGGCAAAGTCTTCACACAAATAAAAACATTGAAAATTGAAATAAAAATTAGACTCTTACGACTAATTAGCAATCATTTTTACACCTCAGTCAGGCTTTAACGCTGTAGTGTACAAAACTGTAAATTTTCACACGTCGTATGAGGGAGATGAGGCATATCTTTAACGTTGTGTTTGGGAACAAAGCTATAATTATCAAATCTTCGCCCTCTTTTGGAGCGGAGTCTATAATTGTTGTGAAAACGCGAGCATCAGCAGAGTACAGCAGGTGTGTCTGCCACCTATAAACACTAGATTTGGTTCCTTGTTGATGGATAATGGGTTTTCAGGAGAGCTCCAAGGTTATATGGACAAAAGCGAGAAAACGTATTGTCTATCTGGGCTCGTATTAACTATAGGAGACTTCATAGCTGGGGGCGACTGGCGGAGTTGATTAGACAGGTATAGGCCAGGTGCTCTGTGGCTCCGGACTCTCTGTGTGCTAAGAAGGAAAGGAAACTCTCACATAAGACGAGGTGACAAGGAACACAGGGTTTGACTTTTCAACAAGGTAAACACAGACCTGAACTTTGCACAGTCTTTCAAACGGCAGCATCCTTGTCCGGTAAAAGTGAAGGAAATATAAAAAAAAAAAAAAGAAATATTGACTTTAAGTGAATGCCTTTCTTTTCCGTATGAATATTTAATGGAGGTATACATTTTAAATAGACTCAAAAATCCGCCATATTACTTTCGGTAAACATGAATTTGAGAAAAAGATGACGTAACAAATGTATGACTTTGCCACTTTCGACTGCTGCTACTTCTACGAGTATCACCACGATGTGAAATATTTGGGGCAGTGGTTTGGGCGTTAGGGTTCAAGACGGTTCAAATCTTGCCTAATCACAAACTGTTGTTGTGTCTCTCGGCAAGACCCTTCGCTCACATGTTCCACTGTAGTCACTGTATATACAACGTGGTTGCGACATAGATAATTCAGTGTAGGAACGTCACAATATCAAATTTCAGCGTTAAAGTCAGTGTGAGAAGAAACAGACGCAGTTTTGCATTATTCACGATCACTGGTGGAATGTGATGATGTAAAAGTAGTAAAGTGCTGTACTGGAAGTGTGCATTTTAGGCATCTGTGCTTTATTTAAGTAGATTTTAAAGCGTATACTTTTTACTTTTACTTCAGTACGTCAGCAAAAAGGTAGCTGCACTTACTGAACAGGACTGAAAAGTAAAAGTATTTTGAAAAGCCGCTGAGAAGCTTGAGGGTTTATTTTTAACATGATCATAAATTGAGCACAAAAAAAAACCCTAATAAAAACAGCTAGAAAAAAAATATTGATTCTGTTTTTTCTGTTGAGCAAAATTCAGCACAAATCTTTATAAAAATCGATCCATTTGAAGCCTTGTGAGACCTCAAAATATGCCTGAAATACTTTCACTTTTTACTCCTTAAATATATTTTTATACATTTTTAATACTTTTACTTAAGTAGATTTTTTCATGGTGATACTTTTACTTGAGTTTTTTTTGGAGGGTTTGTTTTTTTTTTTTTTTTTGCTTCAGTATCGATACTTTTACTGAAGCCTTGTAAAACCTTAAAATATGTGTGTAATACTTTTACTTTTTACTCCTTAAATACATTTTTAATGGTTTTACTTAAGTAGATTTTTTTTCATGTGATACTTTTACTTTCACTTTCACTTGAGGTTTTTGGGAGTTTTTTTTTTCTTCAGTATCGATACTTTTACTGAAGCCTTGTAAGACCTCAACATACACTTGAAATACTTTTACTTTTTACTCCTCAAATACATTTTTAATACTGTTACTTAAGTTACTGTTACTTTTACTTGAGTTTTTTTTTGTTTTTTTGTTTTGTTTTTTTTGCTTCAGTATCAGTACTTTTACTTAACTACCAAAACTGAGTACTTCATCCACCACTGTTCACAATTACACCAAGCAACTGTGAAATCCAGTGTAGCACAGACAGGAATCATGTTTTTTGATTCATTTCCTTAATTCAATGTGGCCATTTCTTGAACTTCTATCCCCTAAATGTAAAAACACCATAAAAAAAAACGAGCATCTAATGAAGTGTTTTATATTGAACTTAAAAGACCAGCAGCTCTCCATAAATGAAGATCTCCACGTTGCACAGGGATGGCATGTGTCTATAGCTGTGACAAGTCTAATTTGAGCTGCGGGCTAAATATACAGTCTATGTTAGCCCTGTGAACCTCTCCCTCACATGACGCCTTTGATGGCTCCCACTTCAAAGCTTCATATCAACAACGTGGGACATTAATTCACAGGCTATGTTTAGTCCCGGTTCAGATTTCACCAATGCCAGATATGCTAGATATCTGCATGCATATTCCATGACAATACACAAAATTAGGTCGAATAAAACCGGGGTGACCTACATTTCCCAGAAGCCAATGAATGTGATAATTAAAAGGTGCCTTCTTCTTCCTGTAAGGTTACAACACTAAGCTATAGATGCGGGTTTATACGCCCGCGCCAGTCCAAATGTGCAGAACTGCTATGTATGAAATATTTATAGATGGTTATATTCTTTGTGTATTTGTTATGCATTAGCCTTGGGGTTCGGCTCGTCTCTGGCCCAAAAAAACAGATGTTCCTTCTTTTGGTAATATATGTTTTTGTATGAGTTTCCCCAACCTGCCTAAAGCGTGTGTGCACAGCTGTCACCTGGCCCCAAAGTATCCATTATAAAGGCTAAAACTCTTACCTATTAGTTTGACTCACTCACTTATTATGCTAGTATGTTGAAGGAGTTTAAGAAGGGGGTATTTTACTTCTATGGGGTATTAATTGCTAAAATGTAACATATGTTCTGTCCATGTTTGCCAAAAATAATGTATTCAGATATCGAATACATTTTGTCTCTGAGTCCCCCCCCCTCCCTTTGCTCTCCGCGCTAAGTCACTCACCCTTCAGAGTGCCATTGCGTTCACAATTGGTGTGCATCTGGCTAATGAATTGCTGGATCGCTCAAACATGCATGGATGGACATATAAATCTTCATCAGGCAGGTTTTTCACATAGGAACAATGTTATTACATGGTAGAAAGCTCCAAAATGCATAATACTCCCTCTTTAAGTCACAGAAATGGTAAATATGGTAACGTGTTTTGTGCATTTTGTTAAAGCATTTGTAACATATTCATGTCAGATGCCCTACCTCAGACTGAGATAACATATTAGAGCATTTATCATTTATCACTGAACTAACAGGTGCATTTGTGAGTATTGCAACATTATCATTACAAGATCACGCCAAACCATTGCTGGATGTCAGACCTTCTACTATATGCATGTATTCAAGTTAATTCTCACGTGGGAGCAGGTGCACGTCCATAGATTAACAAACCAAAACAAGCATCGTCTTACTTCTAAATTAATTAGCACATTTGCATACAGTATTAGAGTTAGCATGTACACACATTTTAATCGCCATGGTGGTGAAATCTGCTTTTTTAATGTCGGTTGACTTACTGAAATCCTTCACCAGCAGAACAACAACACAGCGTTTAGCATTAATGCACAGCAGCTTACAAATGTACTTTTACTCTCAAGGCGCAGTAGTGCAACTTTTCTAATGAAGAATCCTCCCCCCTGTTTGCACGTTACAGATCAGTTCTGTGGAGAGGCTTAGAATAAATCATAGATACATTTACTGCCATAGACATTCTAGGCAAAGCAATAAGATCTCCACTGAAACAAGAAGGTAGTGCCCCCCCACAGGAAATAATAACTATAATAAAATATCATAAAATTAAATCAGCAAGTGGTAGCATAGTGTAACAGTACGTTTGGACCGCTGCGTCGGGGACATCGGGACACGTCTTGGCTAGTCTTTCAAGTACTTAACACATTTCGAGCGCGTTCACGTCTCAAACTTCGTCAATGTGTTTCAGGTCCAAGTGGGCATCTGGCACGACTTTGATGCAGTGATCTGAACGCAGCATTAGAAGCAAACAGTACTAGTATTTAATGGCTGTACCTGTAGTAATCAAATAAGCCATACTCAGTTTTCCATAGTAACATTTGAATAGTATTATGTTTTTGCCCAGCATCAAAATTCATAGAGAAATTACTTAAGTATTTCATTTTTCAGGCCAACAGATAACCATAATAGCTGCTTGTTCTAATCAATAGCCCTTCAGAGTTAAATATGGACACGCATGACGAGGTCGTGCATATTGTGATTTACGCCCCAGCTGGACACTGAGGGGGACGTGAGGCGTGAGTGTGGGCTTTCGACACAATCCAGTATTTATGGGTGTGTGAGCGCCAGTGAATTCTTAGAGCCATGCACTGCTCAGCTGCTTTGGAAAACTAGAAGGAGTTATGACTTTCTGACCCATAATGACCCACTGTTCCGAACCTGAAGGGGAGACGCAAAAGCCGACGTTACTAGGGGTCTGGGGTCAGGGAAAGTGGATTATAGTGAAGATATAATAGGCTAATGAGGAGGACAAATATATAGCAGAGGAGGGAAAGGTGGAAGTAACTGGATTAAGTTGAGGAGAGTTTGGGTAAGAACAGAAAGAGAAGATTAACGGGGAGATTATGAGTTAGAAAAGTAGGTCAGGAGACAAAACAGGTGAGGTATTGGTAAAGACATTGAGTATAAAATAGCGTGTTTCTTACTATTACTAATTTAGGAGTTATCTTAAACTTTCATTCTTGAGTGTGTCAGCATGACTAAAGTGGTTCCTTGAAGTTATAGGCAAAGTATTACCAAGAAATTCCAACAAATATGAACAGGTGCTATCTTACGTCACCGTGGCTAGCTTAACACTTCCAAATTTGCTCAGTTGCCAAAGCCAAACACTATGCATTTTTGTGCCCACTCATCCCAGCAATGCACACAGTGACTTATAATAAACCAGACAGCAACATGACGAAATCATGCCCATCTGAAGTGTCTTTAAATAGGATGTCAGTTCCACAGCTCCAGTCTGCTCTGATACCTCTGGGCCCCTGTGTCATTGGTATGGAGCAGAGGTCCCGGCCCGAAGGTAATTGAATCAGGACAGAAAACACGGGGGAGCAGACTGCAGGGCGAGGGTGGTCAGGCGCAGCTGGATAAGCAACAGTTGGTGCCTTTTAAAGAGCAGAGCCAAAGGAAACAGCAGGCAGGGCAAGAGGGACAAGAGAGCCCAAAGCTGAGTACACAAGAGCCCAAAGAGGAGCAGGGTGGAAATACTGGGCATGTCTGTGTAACAACCATACATACTTTACTATTCAGACGAGAAATTAGGGCAAATTAATCTAATTTTAATGACGGAATCAATATTCAATAGTTTCAAATTGTGAGCAGCTTGGGTCTTTTTAATCGAGAGGTCTGCAGCCAACTCTCTCACAGTGAAACCGGCTTAGGCTTTTCTGTGTTCGTTTCCACCAAAACGAACACAAAATGTACTGAAAGATGTTTTTATTTGCTTTTTAAGTCGTGGTACCTCATTTTTATCCATGCAAATAGATATTTTTTGTCTTTTTTTTTGGCCAAAGTACAGATATTTTGGGGGTCAAAATGAGACAACTGTGTGATTTCTGCATCTAATCAGCGTATAAAGCGTTTTATTGGTCCAGAATCAGGAAGTGTGGTGTTAGCATGCTAGTTGTAGTCAGTTTTATCGTGATGCTCTGGGATCTAGTTGTGAAAAAACACTCACTGCGTATGTTTGGAAAGTGAGGAATAACTTGGACGACTGCAAACAGTTTAAAACAAAGTAGGTCTGTTTTGCACATTTTAAGATAGTACAAAAAATAATTACAAAAGAATATGAAAAAATATTAAAAAAAAGATCCATTTGAGAGAAAAAAAACACAATTTATTTTTTGTCATATCGCCCAGTGCTACTATCACTGCCCTGTTTGAAAAGGAAGCTAATTCATGCTAAAACAATAAACCATCGAGGGCCAACTCATTTTGTGACCTGACCAAACTGTCCAGTAATTGAAGGGTTTGAAACTTTCTTTTTAATTCAGTTTTAATTGGCGCAGCAGCTGTTGTATCTGTGACACTTCCACTATTCAACCCAGGAACGCTGTCAGAATACAAAGGATGTCCGAACAACAATTTTACAAAAAGGTGAATTGTACTTTTCGGATTAAGTGCGAATTACTTTAATCAAATTGTTTTTTTTAGTCATTTATTTATTTATTTCATTGTTGTTTTTGCAGGTAAAGAGCTAAAGTTGCTGAGCGATAAGAAAAAGCCAACATTTTATCCTGCTGCAGTCAGTACATCGCAAACTTTCCAACACAAAGAAATGACCTTCTTGCTGTTATCGGGCTAGCTTTTGCGCCACCGTGAAGCGCTGGACCAGTCAATAGAGGATAACCTTAGCCTCAGCCCGCTTACAGACCAGACTATGTGTTAGCAATTAATAAAACCTCGTAAAACGTGCCTATTTTAAAGCGGAAATTGCCTGTAAAAACTTCCCCACGCAGTTGTAGGTTCATTTCAGGCACATGGACATAAATAAAAGTAAACATTGTTGGCTGCAAATGAGCTTAAAAACAGAGCAGGCGACGTTACAATGAGCTGAGGCTGTTAATGCCTGCAGTATTTCTGTTAGCAGTGGACTCCAGACCGCAGGTTTCCTTACGGTACCTCCACACACTTACTCTATTCTTCTCAGGAGCAGGCAGAGTGGCTGTCTGCTTTGTGCAACCATGTCTGGAGGTAATAAACACGCTTAAAAGCACATAAATAATGACTTAATGACCCCTCCGCCCTGCCGTATCCTGATGACGCTGGAGTTTCCCGATGCTGAGGTGGGGAAAGTGAAGGGGCCACGGTGCACATGTGGCCTCCAGGTGTGTGCTGGCTGTGGGATTGTTAGTCTAAAGGTGTTACGCTCACACTGGCGCCCTGTATGCATGTCGTCCATTGTTTAAGAGTTTAGTTTTGAGACCGGGTAGGATTGAAACTAAAAATGAAACTAGGATGGCTTTAATTTGTTATAGCTATCTGCTTCTTTCAGGGGTGGAAACTAACTGGAACTGGATTTCATTTTAATTTATATCATTGTCACCCAGCCCACGCCAGTTTGAAGTAAAACAGAATAAACTATAATAATAAAATACAATAAATCATACCCATCAGATACAAATTTTCAAATGTTTGTGATCTGTCCTTTGTAAATACCATGTTTTGCTCATGTTTTGTCCTTCAAACTTCATGTTAATTTTATGTCCAGACTCTTGCAATTACTTTTACTTGAGTAGAACTTTACCAATTTGCACTTCTACTTCAGTAACATTATTTCTGAATACAAATTATGGCTATTCTGAGCTTGAACTTGGACCAACCCAGGGCAAATATTGACACACTCCCAGATTGTCTTCAAAATCAAATAAAAAATCATTTTGAGGAGAGATTCGACGGTGACCAGTGAAGGTTTATGAACTTCTACCTGTGACATAACAATCCAGGGCAAATTGAAATGAAGTGATTTCCGTGGCTCATAGATGGCTTTGTAAACAGGATTAATCAAACAAGCATTAATGAAGTAAAATACAACTCCAGGTGCATTTTTAATGAGGGAATAACAATAAAAAAAAGCAATATTAAATGATTAAATGCCAGTTGTTTCTTTCAGCATTCCATTAGATATGATTTTTCAGTTGTTTGTGGTCTGTCCTTTGAAAATACCATATTTTGTTTATGTTTTGTCCTTCAAATTTCATGTTCAAGTTATGTCAAAAGTCTTACAATTACTTTTACTTGATGAGTCCTTTAACAATTTGTACTTCTACTTTATTAACATTTTGTAGAAAGTTTACTCTTGAATACAAATTTTGGCTACTCTGAGCTTGAACTTGGACGAAACCAGGGCAAATATGAACACACCCTCAGATTCTCTTGGTTTAATTAACAACATCAAAAATAATTCATTTTGAGGAGAGGATACGATGGCGACCAGTGAAGGTTTATGAACTCGAAAACTACAGATTTCTACCTATGACGTAACAATCCAGGGCAAATTGAAATGAAGTGATTTCTGTGGCTCATAGATGGCTTTGTAAACAGGATTAATCAAACAAGCATTAAACAAACAAGTATGATACAACTCCAGGTGCATTTTTGATGAGGGGATAACAATATCAAAATAAAAAAGCACCAAAATAAAAAGTTAAATTAGCATACGTGTACATAAAAATGACAGCAGTAGCAAACACCACAAAGTTGTAGCAATGTTGTTTTTGTTCTTTTAAGACCCACTCACTCAATCCATATCTAGCAATTACTGTGGAGTCAAGGGAAGCTAATTGTTGGTTACACTGACATGATTTGAGGCTATTGTTGTGAGGCGGTAGTAGGCAAAAAAAATACAATTACAAAATTATACTGTTTTTCTGATTTACGGTTCCTCGCCCATCAAAATGACCTGTTTTTGTAGTTGTTTCCTCACTGAATTGCTCACTTTTTAAGTAAACACAACCTTTTGAAACTGGCACTAATTAATGCAGCTAGTCACAAATATCTTAGCTGGGACGTCTCGAGGGATAGGGAGGTCTACATGAACTAGATACTAATTTTACAACAAGTCCAAAAAAGTTATACGAGACTGATTTTTTATTTTATTTTTTTTTATCAAAGCAGAATGTAATGGTTAGCAAATTTCATTAAACTTTAAATGTCGTCTCAAAGGTCTGAATATGCCATAAAATAATGAACATGTTTACTGAGGAGGAAAAAGTGCCAGTGACTATTTAAAATATTTTCAAAAAGATCACAGTTTTAAAGTACTTTCGACACTAAGGAAAATGCCAGGTCCGTTCTGAAACTCTTTTGACGGCATCGATACTTCCTCAAACAAAAATGTACTTTCAATAGTTTTAGCATCTATGGCTTGGTCAGAATTAGCCAAACTGCTGCACTAAATTTGTATAATTTTAGTTTCACAATTTAAAAATCAAATCTGATGGAATGCTGAAAGAAACAAATGGCTTTTAATCATTTAATATGACTTTTTATTGTTATCCGTCATCAAAAATGTACCTAGAGTTGTATTGTGCTTCATTAATCACTACAATTTCAATTTTAATTTGCCCTGGATTGTTGCGTCACAGGTAGAAATTTGTAGTTTTTTGAGTTTATAAACCATCACTAGGCTTGACTGGAATTCTTGTGGTCAAAATTGTGTTCACTGACAGAAGAGAGCTCTTTAACGCAAATGAAAAATGAATCATATCAACACAGAATAGGTTGCTAAATATTGGACAGAGGAGGTACAATGTCTGAGTTTTTAATTCTATTTTACTTCAAACTGGCTTGGGCTGGGTGACGATGATATAAATTCAAATGAAATCAAAATATGCCTTGGTGGTAATTACCCAAAAAACTTTCCAGTTACTTTGCACCTCTGGAAGAAGCAGATAGCAATAACAAATGAAAGCCATTTTGTGTTCATGTATGGTGGTACATTTTAAATCGTATTAGCACAAAAAGTTTTTACGTGAAACTGGCTAGTGTAGACAAATTCTTTACGGTAACGAAATATACTTTTATTGAATTGATTTTTAAAAAAACGCAGAGGGAGAATGTTGTATAGTTAATGTTTGCTACAGTGTTTATTGAGGTAAGCGTCAGGGTAAATGCTAAAAATGCACATATAAGCAGATAGGATTGTTAAAAATATAAGTAGAAACTATTCTCCCCGGAGCTATAGATTTGTCTTTGCACTAACAGATTCATTTTTACACCAGATGCCCTTCCTGTTGAAACAATCTTGGGAACAGAACTAGCTAACGTGTCATTACTTGTGCCTGGTTTTGATAAATGAAAAAAAGGTTTCACAAAAACACAATAAAAGTCGACTTTGGGGTCAATAGATGCATTGCTGACCCCTCCTTCCTCTTGACCCTAACCTTCCCAAACACAGGAGGCAAGGGCATTATTGTTCTCAAGAGGTGCGTTAAGAATTCTGCTCATACTCCGGTTTTCCTGCACAAAAGTTGAAGCCGAGGGAAATATGTAGCTTTTTACTCTTTCCAAACAATGAGAATTTCACAGTTGCAACATTTTGTTTTATTGCACCATCCTGTACTTTGTGCTATTCAAAAGTCAATATAAAGTTGGAACCTGCAGGAGAGACGCCCCCTTTGCCCTGGGCTGGAGCAGGGATGGGAGTTCTTGTTGGCCCGCGGAGCCTTAGGGAGCAGAGAGGAGGCCAGGATGCTACGAGCCTTAGCTTCAGAGAGGGCAGAGGTCTGTTTTTAATGACAACACAAACGCCGCTACCCGAGTGTGTTATGGACCGCCAAGTCTAGAGCGAGCAAATGTATCCCTGTGTAGGAGTGTTTTGGCAAAGTCAAACAACTAAGGGAGATAGAGAGGTTTCAGACTACAGAAGCTCAGTTGGTGAAGTGTCTGTCCGCTGATCTGAAGGTTGGTGGTTCAAATCTCACTTTCTACGTAAACATCATTGGTAGAGAGGTCAGATCCATTGACCCACACGTTAGCAGTGCGATTCCAGCTCCCACAAATGAATACTATAGTTGTTTTGTCCTTGGGCAAGACACTTAACGCACCCCCCAGTGTTTGCGTACACTGATGGGTGAACGATTTGTTTATGTAAAGCGCTTTTGAGTGCCTAGAACAGGGGTGTCAAACACATTTTCACCAAGAACCACATCCGCAAAATGGCTGCCGTCAATGGGCCAGAACTAAAATAAATCTAACTACTTTTTAAACTTGTTAATTAACTGTTTCTGTATTTATTACTAATTCAAGTTACAAATATTGGAGATGCATTTGCCTAGATGTAAAAAAATATGGCTGTGTAACTGCGTATCTCCTGATAAAATAATATTTTTAGACCATCATACCTTTTAATTTACCCTGTTGAGGGCCACAGAAAATGATGTGGAGGGCCGCATTTGGTCCGTGGGCCTTGAGTTTGACCCATGTGGCCTAAAAGGTGGAAAAGCGCTATATAAAATGTGACCATTTACCAATACAATGGTCTGATAGAGCTCAAGTTTACAAAAGAGAAGTATGTCAAGAATGTGTACAGTTTAATGGTCCGCTATGTAGCTTTTCTAAAGGGGGTCACGTACCAGTGTGTCTCAATGGATATATATTTAATACCATACTGTGGAACATTCTGGGTAAAGCAATAACTTTTCCAACGAGACAGATGACACCAAAAAAGTTACACCTTTAAAACTACAGATTTTTATTTCATTTCAACATTGTGAGGTACAGTAAGTTCTTCTGAATCAGTAAAAGCCAAATTTACCAATAAACGCAATTCTTTTCATTATCTGTGTAAAAGTATTTGAACTTCATAGCAGAAGCAGAAAATCACTTCACCTTTCAAAAAAAGAATAAATGGAGTGTTTTGATGAAGCAAAATGTCACACAATGCCTTCTAGTGGTAAAGGGTAAAGGTCAAGGAGGGGTCGCGCTGGGGTCAAGTAGAGAGAAGAGTGGATTGTGAGAAAGAGAAACCGGACTTGTTCTATGAGACGCCGGGTCCGTCTTCTTCGTAACCTTAAAATGTCTCAAGCACATGAGACCATAGAGCTAAGAGCGGTCAAATACCTCGCTACTACATCCACGAGAATGTTAGCTTTGACTGCTACGGAGCGCTACATAAGTCAAGAAGTACCAAATTTGTGTTGTGTTCTGTTAAAACTGCACCATCCGCATTCAAATAACAGTAGCAGCTGCTTGTCGCCATGGAGATGTTATTGCTTAGAATCATAGACTGTATATATAAATGTACATAGCTAATTTGCACGCCGCCGCCGTTTCCAGCACTGCTAAGCTCCCGCCCACTGCTAAACCAGCGGTGCGGACAGAAAGGGGCGTTACCTTCAACAGCGTCGCTCCAGATCGGCTCTTTGGTTGCTATGATACTCGCGGTCGACTTACGAATATAGACGTCGGCTCCAAATTCGCCGCTATAACTGCTAGCCTCGACGATGAGCTTCGTTTGACCACAGGCGAACGCTACGGGTGACATCGCGCTCCCGTGGCCCACTTCTTTACACAGTCTGCACTTAGAATGTCCCGCAGTATGGCTTTAAACGTTTTTGCGGAAAGGCGAGACTGCAAACTGCCTTATAACACTATTTTAGAGCAACGACTGCGATGAAATACTGCACAGGTTTAAGCCGAGCTGCGGAATATTCGAGGCGAAGCAATAGCATATTCACAAAAAACGAGTTAGCAAGCGGATCCTTCACCGAAAAAAGTTCCATAGTTCAGCTTTAAGTCAATTTCAATGTCAATATCAATATACAAAGTGTGTATTGTGACGCTACCTTCTCGCCAAGACTCTGCCCTAATTAGTATTTTCCCTGGCGAGCACATTTTGAGCCAATGCTATCACGCATATTTGGCTCTGCTGTCAGTATTGTAGAAAGCAAATGCATAATTAATGTCATGTCCAATAACACCGCGACCTTATCCTCGTGTCCTCTCCTCAAAATGCCATTGTAATGTTTGATTTTGTTTACTGAACCAGGACAGTCTGTGGGTGCGTTCACTTTCGCACTGGTTTTTTGGTTCAAGTTTGAGTTCAGAGTGGAAAAAAATTTGTATTCAAGAGTAAACTTTCTTCAAAATAATGTTCCGAGTAAGGGTAAAAAGTATTTTGGTAAACTGCTACTCAAGTGTAATTGAAAGAATCTAGACATAACATCTGATTTGGTATTTGAAGTCGATGAAATGTGAAGGGCAAAGCATGAACAGGATAGACCACAAAAATTCGAAAATATCTGAAGGAATGGTGAACGAAACTGAAATTTAAAAAGGTATTTAAACATTTAATACTGTACACGTTCCTATGGAGTCTCAGTCATAGTGGGAGTAATGTTCCACTGTAAAATACACAGTGTAAAAGTCGCTCAAGTAGAAGTAAAAGTAAAGAAAAAGTTAGTACCCACCTCTGGTCTGGTCCATGTTTATACTTTGTACATTTTCCAAATCAAAAAGGTCAAGGCGTGGAAGGTAGGAAGGTAAAAGTAAAAAAAAGTACTGCACTTAAGTATCACTTTTAGGTATCTTTATTAAAGTAATTTTTTACAGTGGATACTACTACTTTTTACTTTTACTGTGAGAGCCGGTATCTGTACTTTCTACTCCACTTTCTACATTTTGAAAAGTGAAAAGTACTTTTCATAAGATTTGAGGGATTATTTTTACCTGTAACATCCTGACAAAAGTTTTTGAGTCCAAGTTTCAGCTTTGAGAAAAACAAAAATAAACACATAAAAGTCACTAAAAAAGTTAAGAAATCGATTTGTACTGCAACTGTTGACCAAAATCTGTATCATTTATAGTCGATATCAGTACAATTATCACTAACAAATGAATTACACTTGTGTGAAATACTTTAACTTTTTACTGTTAAACTACATTTTTAAACACGCACTTAAATACCTTTACTTGAGTTGATTTTATTCATGTGATACTTTTACTTTTACTGGAGTGACTTTTTACCTTTGTATCTGTACTTTCACTTAAAAAAAACAAAAACTGACTACTTCATCCACCGTTTGTCCAGATGAGGATAGTATTTCTGTCTGTCTTTGTTCTTATAATGTTATTTCTGTAGCTCGCGTCTTGTTTTCTTAAGAGCAAACAATGGCTCGCAGCACTCACAGCTCGCTTTATTTATTTTTAAAACGCACTTTCCTTCCATCTACAACCGGAGCGAGGAGGGAAAAACACACATCTCATGGCAGAGAATACTGACAAAATCTGCAGGGCTCCCAGTAGGACAGAGCCAACAGAAGGAGCTCAGTGGAGAGTCAGCAGTGTGTGCTCCAGCTCCTCCAGGGAATAACTCAACACAATGGAACAAGAGCAGCAGAAAAGACACACACGCAACGCACACTTTCATACACTGCATAATCTGACCACTGTATTAGCCAAACACTGACACAAATGTGCACACACTGTTATCAGCTGTTGTGTGTTTAGAGTGTGTTGTGTGGACAGTGAATATGTTGTGTATACAGTGAGTGTGTTGTATCTATAGTGGATATGTTGTGTGTACAGTGAGTGTGGTGTGTGTATAATGAGTGTGTTGTGTGTATAGTGAGTGTGTTGTGCGTATAGTGAGTGTGTTGTATGTATAATGAGTGTGTTGTATCTATAGTGGATATGTTGTGTATACAGTGAGTGTGCTGTGTGTACAGTGAGTGTGTTGTGTGTATAATGAGTGTGTTGTGTGTATAGTGAGTGTGTTGTGTGTACAATGAGTGTGTTGTGTGTATAGTGAGTGCGTTGTGCGTGCAATGAATGTGTTGTATGTATAATGAGTGTGTTTATTTATAGTGGATATGTTGTGTATACAGAGAGTGTGTTGTGTGTACAGTGAGTGTGTTGTATGTACAGTGAGTGTGTTGCATCTATAGTGAGTGTGTTCTATATATAGTGAGTGTGTTGTGTGTAGAGCGAGTGTGTTGTATGTATAATGAGTGTGTTGTATATATAGTGAGTGTGTAGTATATATAATGAGTGTGTTGTGCCTATAGTGAATGATCAATTGTTGTCATTTTCAGCCAGTTATTGCAAAAATACTTGTGGAAAACTGTGGTAAAATTATGGAAAAATATTAAATGACACATCTGAACCTTTAACTGGACAAGTTACACAGTGGACCTTTAATTTCAAACCTGGTTCTGTATTTTTAGAGCTACAAATAAACAGTGACTACAGAACGACGCTTACTCGGTGTAGTCGGTGAAACTTTGACAGAGCCTTCATCCCTGCTTGCAGAAAGGACACACCGCCGCAGTACACACACACACACACACACACCCCGTCGGCCTGTGTGGTCTGAGCTCCTGGACTGAGGCTGCATTGTGTTTACTGCAGCCAAGCACCAAGGACAGTCTCTCTCTTGCTCCGTCTCTGCTTCCATAAACTCTCTGAGGGTTTCTATCACTCACTGAAGTCTTTCTTGGAAGCACCAGAATCCAGTGTCCTGAGGGAGACGCTTCTTGGACACGCAACTGCCTCATCCATCCGTGTAACGAACCCACTCTCCCGTTATGGAGATGGAGATGCGGGCTCCTTCAAACTAAACACTCACTACTGGGAACAATAAGATCTCCGGTACAAGTTTAAAAATATGAGAAAAATGTTGCTGAGAAAAGACGCTTCTCGTTCTACGCAACATTTTGGAGATGTTTCCTCGCTCAAAAGATTTAATATTGTGTTTCAAATTGTTAATGACTGTATTTATAATTTAAATCAATCTAATACGTTTTAATGTGTGTCTTTTTTCATGTGAGGATTAGCAGGGTGTTTTGTGTATGATAGTCTATGTACCAATGCACTGGCAAGATTTTGAAAGCTTTAGAGCAGTGATTGTGTCACTGTGTGTAACAACATTATATTTTATACTGAGGATTTGGTTTAACTTTTAATTTCTAACTTCAAATGAACTGTTGTATAATTGTGTATATAGTCAGTGTGTTGTGTGTGTATAGTTAGTGTGTTGTGTGTGTAGTTAGTGTTGTGTGTACAGTGAGTGTGTTGTGTGTACAGCGAGTGTGTTGCGTGTACAGTGAGTGTGTTGCTTGTACAGCGAGTGTGTTGTGTGTACAGTGAATGTGTTGTATGTATAGTGAGTGTGTTGCATGTATAGTGAGTGTGTTGTATGTATAGTGAATGTGTTGCGTGTACAGTGAGTGTGTTGCGTGTACAGCGAGTGTGTTGCGTGTACAGTGAGTGTGTTGCGTGTACAGTGAGTGTGTTGCATGTACAGCGAGTGTGTTGCGTGTACAGTGAGTGTGTTGCGTGTACAGTGAGTGTGTTGCGTGTACAGTGAGTGTGTTGCATGTACAGCGAGTGTGTTGCATGTACAGCGAGTGTGTTGCATGTACAGCGAGTGTGTTGCTTGTACAGCGAGTGTGTTGTGTGTACAGTGAATGTGTTGTATGTATAGTGAGTGTGTTGTGTGTACAGTGAGTGTGTTGCGTGTACAGTGAGTGTGTTGCGTGTACAGTGAGTGTGTTGTGTGTACAGTGAGTGTGTTGTACGTATAATGATATAATAATGACTGTTTTACATCAACCTGCCAGTTCTGAAGATAAAAGATTAAGATTAACAACATTGGCTATAACCTTTGCACACAGTATTTAGGTTTTTATGGTTTTTAATATGTCCTGTCCCTTTACCAATAAATAAAAATGAGAAAACAATATAGTCTATAACCAGAAAATAGTATAATGTGCAGATTTAATACTGACAAAAAAAAGATAAATTCAAAGTATGATTACCATTATATCTACACTTTTAATGCCTTTATACCAGAACATTAACTATAGAAGACAAACATGTACAGGGTTTAAAGAAATGAAATATTAAAGTAGCGTCAGTAAACACAAACACTATGTAAAATCCTTTCATGTCCAGGCCTTGTTCTTTCTTTATTCCGCTGTATAAAGCCGACTCCTCCCTTTGTCTGGAGGGTCTTATCCCCTCGTCCCCTCTCGCTCTTTCTCGCTCTTCCTCTCCGTCTCTAATCTCCGGTTGCATCTTTTTTGTCCTGCGTGGCTGAACTACCAGTATGGTGCAGCCTTATCTCCCAGATCCTATCGCAAACATTTCATATAAAGGAATAAACTCCAAATAAAAACCAATCGCGCTCATCTGTAGACGTCATCTTTTCGAGGATATTGCTCTCATTAGCCCTTGGTAATCATTTCAAAGTAGCGATAAATGTTTTCACTTGCCGGAGATTAAAAGGGTTTTTCTGTATTTATTTTCAGACGCTGATCAAATTAAGGCTTTGCTTGCTGTGCCATAGATCACATCAAAAGCGCTCCTTATCGTATAATGATATGCTCTATAAAGATAAGAGCGCCG
Organism: Periophthalmus magnuspinnatus; assembly: GCF_009829125.3. NCBI lineage: Eukaryota > Metazoa > Chordata > Actinopteri > Gobiiformes > Gobiidae > Periophthalmus > Periophthalmus magnuspinnatus. Next base: position 18,010,907 of record NC_047145.1, on the reverse strand, counting down.
GTCCCGTGAGGCGCAAAAAAACTCATCCACCGCTCCGACTGGAAAACATATACAAACAGCAAGGAAAAGTCTGGGAAGTTCTGCTTAAGAAGAAGATACTGCATTTGGAAAGTGCTACAGAAAAAGTCCAAATACGACAAGACCAGAGGGAAATGGATACATGTAACTTCAAACACGATGGAGTAAAAGTAGAAAAATATGAGAAAAGTAATAAATGGTACTTTTTTGTGTCAAATTTGTGTTTTGCAAGTGAAATCAAACAGCAAAAAGTAGAACAAGCTCTGGTTCTTCTGAATAATGATCAAATATGTTTTACTCAAATGGTAAAATGGCAAATTTCGGTTACAATGCATAATAACTACTTAATTAACCTTAATAAACCATGAAGAAAGACTTAATGCAGATCTAATCCACAAAACCAACTTTTCAGAGAGCTTGGATTGTTATAGTTGTTTCCCTTCTTATTTACCCTCTTGAAATTGTTTTTGAGTGATTCGTGCATGTTAATCGTTATTTTCGAGACGCCATATTGCCGATCAACCCCCGTTTTCACCGCCACTGGTAAATACGCCCACAGTGACGTACTTATTTCATTCTTCGATGAATATTATGATTTAAAATGCGCAAACTATAACATAATAATCCACGGGTGTCAGAGTTTAACTATACAGCAGACACAAGCACAACAAAAACAAGTTTGGAAATAGTTTAAGAATGAGTCGGACTTAGTAATCCAGTTGGAGGTAGGGTATTAATTAAGCAGTTACAAAGTCAGAATCAGTCTTAATACACTTTAGTTCATTATAGTTATTGTTCATAAGACTAAGACAAGTACCGTACATGTACTGTAAATTTCAGACTATAAGCCGATACTTTTTTCCCCACACTTTGAACCCTGCAGGCTATACAATGGTGTGGGTAATTTATAGGTTTTTACTGGCTAACGGCCAACGGGGGACGCTCTCTAGCAAAAGTGAGAAAGACGTGGGGAAAGATTATGCGCTGAAGAATACACTTGATTTTGTACTGTCATTTTGCGCGTCATGCACACACCGTCAACATGGAAAACACACCAAGAAATGCAGACGATACAGCTTTTGAGTTAAAGGCAATGGATCTGGCATCAAAGAAGGAAATAGAGCCACTGCACGTAAGTTTGGCATTAAGAAATCAATGGGAGGCAGCGAGAAGGAGTTAGTCAATGTGAAAAGACGACAAAAGTTTTCAGAGGAAATAAAAGCAGATGGATCCTGTTGGTGCTGTTTTATTTTCTAAACATGTAGGTATGTTCGTCCTGTGTTGATGGCGTTGGTGCTGTACTAGCGATTTTCAGACACAATTTGATAAAAAGCGTGTAAATAAAAAAATTAAAAAATAAATAGAAAAAAAACTTCCATGTGCCGTCTTTCTGGGTAAATATCTCATTTTGCAACATGAAAATCTGTGGCTTATATTCTATCGCGGCTTATATCTGAAATTTATCGTTTTACCCAATTTTCCACCTCAAGAAACACTCAAAATGCCACAAACAGGACAGGTCAGGTGTCTTGCCCAAGAGCGCTGCAGTTGCTGAGGCGGAACTCAAACTGCTAATCATATTTTTAAGACATTTTCCTTGAACATATTGACTTGTATTTATTCTGAAGAAACAATCTAACGCTTGTAGTCATGAGACAAAGCTACAGGAGATCAGGCCAAGTGTCAGAGCGATGAAAAGGGCATTTAAAGAGTGCAGACAAAGCGTAGAGTGTAATGATGCGCCCTGTAACGATAAGCGCTGATCACATGAGGAGGGAAGACAGGAGGAAGACCAAAACATAAACACGCAGTCTAGAAAATGTGCTCCCATGTCGTACTTTAAACGGTGCAGGCTGCTAATTTAACCAGGTCTAAACATAGCAGAGAGAGTCTCCCAGGAGCCACTGCACTTTTTCTGCAAAACCTCACACGCTGTAAGAGAAGAAGACACAGAAACGAGAAATATATCCCAACTGCTGCTCTGAAATGACTCTGATGAATGCCTCAAGTGGTCAAGTTCAGAAGTACAACGACTGGTGATGGCGAGTTTTATGTGGGTTTGGAGCCGTAGTGGAAGAAGTACTTCATTTTGTTACTTAAAAATGGCTCAAATATCACATAAAAATACCGACAAGTTTAAAAATGTAGTTTAAAAATGGTCAATGGTCACACTTTTCCACCTTCAAGGCAATCAAAGCGCTTTAAATCAAGGTAAAGGATTCAAATCGGCAACCTTCAGAGGGCGAACGCTGTACTGACTGAGCCGCTGTCGAGTAAAGTGTAGTTAGATTGATAAATAATTGCATTTTTGGTCAATGGTCAAAAGTAGCAACACTAATAATGTCGTTTTTTTGTGGAATGTGTATGTAAAAACCATGAACGCGCAAAAAATCACCCCTCAAATCATACGAAAAGTACTTTTTGGTTTTCAGTCCAGTTTGAAAATGCAGTACAGATACCTGCTTATTAAAAGTTTTGAAGTAAAAGTGTAAAACTGGGTACAGATTCCTAAACATTGGATTTAAAAGTCGTCATTTTCCTTGTGTACTTTGTTTCCATCACCGGCCTGGAGATAAGTTTTGCCTCATTTCACCCTTTGCCAAATGGTCCTGAATCAGACGATAAACAATGACTTATACTTCTGAAAATCCTCTTTTAGCTCCTGACTCACACCTCTTTCCTCGCTCAATTAAGTTTCCGACAAAATCCACCAAAACCCACAAACTAAAAGTGCTCCTGTTGTCACAAAAGTCGGGATTTATCTAACCTTTCAGAGTTTGGCTCAGGGAGGAAGAAAGAGAGAAGCTTTGGGGATTATTTAGCGCTGACCCAAATAGTGGTGTAGGAACAGCCCCTTTTCTTACTGGTTCAAAGATCTAGGTCTTTTTTGACTCGGGTTTAACAGAGGAGCAGAGTTAACGCAGCGGAACAGTGAAGCCAAATGAGCGCTGGTTTAGAGGCTAATTCCTCCTGACATCCGGACATGAGATGAGAGTCTTTGAGTCCGACCACAAACGCTGAAATCACAGAACACACGATTTACTCTGCACCTGTCACTCGGATGATTTTACATTTACAAATTCGAAAAAGTTAAAAGTTGGAACACTGTGTAAAACGACGAAAGAATAATTTGCGAATCAAACCCAATTTAATTCTGAAAAGACGGGTGATGACAATGAGACGTCTTATTAATTCATGAAGAAATTATTGCTCATCGCAGAAAGGCAGAAAAATGCGCTGTGGCAACAAGGAGAAAAAAACGAAAAAATAAGCATTGTTGATGGAAAGTCTCTTATTGGTAAAACCTAGTTCTGTCGTGATCATTACTACATCCACTTATCGTTTGATATATGTTTAATAGAACAATACTTTTGGGGTTCTGTATTTATCATGTGCGTTTTCTTTGCACAACTGGAACATTTTAGATTATTTTTTTAGCTTTATGATAAGATTTAAGCTGTGGAGAGATGAATAAAAAACTTCTATGGCTCATTATAGATGCAAACCAAGCACTAAAGTGGTTCCTTCAACTGTTTATTTATTGCAGCTCATGGCTTTTTAACAATATTGTAGATTTAGAATAGTTTTTGTGGTTTAAATCTGCTCTTGGGTTATTTTGTCAGTGGCATAAATTCATTTCAATATTATCGTTTATCGTCTATATTTACTTCAGCGGTGTATCAAACTTCAAAATGTGTTCTCGTGAGGGACCTAGCTTGGACTGAACTCTTTTCAGTGTTTGAAGTGTTATCCCTTCTACGATTTAAAAGTTCATTTTCTAACTTTTTTGGTAGCGCTTGTCCCCACGGAGATGTTTTAGCTTTGCCTAAAATGTTCCATAGTATGGCATTAAAATGATTTATTCTGCATTCATTCAAATACAGGTGTTCGTGTTGCTCAAAAGTAGCAGTAAAATACATGCACTCTTTCTGTGAGCAGTTTTGCCTCTCCACAGATCTGACCTGTAACGTGGCCTGGTGCTGCCTCCTGGTTGTTTCCATAGGCATAGATGTGCTGCATAATGCCGCCATATGGAACATTCCAGACAAAGGTGGCACTTTTAAACTACATTTTGTAAAGAACGACTCCAGCAGCTGATTATGTAAATGTAGTAAATCTAATCATTTCCTGTTGTGTTGCTCTTTTCCTGTTTGCTCAGTTTATTGGTGTTATTCTGCCCCGCTCACTTTTGCCTCTAACGCTACATAAATTGCACTTTTTTTTGCGCTGGAATCCTCCTTTTCATTTCAATGGAGAATTTGAGAAATGTTTTGCAGCTAAAATATGGTTGATTTGTGTAAAACGTTCTATATTCACGTGACCAACACTGTATGATCCTTTAAACTCCATATAAATCCGTACATTTCTGGTCAAGATAAGCAGCTCCATGCAAAATAATAACCACAAAGACGATGGCGGCGCCCACAGTAACTGAATGCAAAATGCAGTTTACTAGAAACTCACCGACTCCTTACCTTCATCTTCTTCTTTACATAATCTCTACATTGTATTGACTGTGTTCAGTAATGCAAACAATGAGCAGCTTCTATAAGAACTATTCACTCTGCCCTATAGCTTCCTCCCCCTGTTCTCTATGGCAACATCATCTTGACACTTTGGCCTTTAACAACACAGAAGAACCGCTGTGAATGATAAAGTTTTATTGAGCCAACACTTTCTGTGACAGACATACGCTTAAAAATAATGCAGGCCAACCTTTGGGGTCGTCATGGCAACTTCTCCTAGCACCATCTCCACCACGAAACAAAAAAAAAAAAAAAAAAAAGAAAGAAAAAACTTGTGCTTATGCCCGGACAACTTTCTGCAATTGAACTAACCGGGTCAGTGAATATATTCAGGACGACTGCACTGTACTTTCACGGATAGCAGGGATAGTTTTAAAAAAAGGTCTAAGGAAAAGAAGAAGGGAGGAAAGGGATAATGCTAAAGTGGTGGGGATGTATAAATAGCCGGTGTAATGAGAGGACAGAACACAGCGGGAAAGTACAGAAAACTACTGCGACCATTGTTTAAAAGTCCTCAGCTTCACTTGTAATAAATCATCCAAGAAGGAGGAGAGACCAGAGAGGGCCAAAGTCACTGTAAACAAACACTGCTCTGTAGTTATGTACAGCAGATACGATCAGATACTAAAACGCTCATACTTGAACTTAATGGAGGCAGTGCAGCTAGAGACTGTAACACGGAAGGGCATCTGGGGTAAACTTTACAACAGTAGCGCTCAATTTCGCTATCTAAATAATGGCGGTTTGTTGTGGTGACCAGGCGCGCTATTCTAACTATTCAATTTGAGGAAAACTTTCAAAATAAATGTGACAACAGAGGAATGATAAAAGCGTTCGCTCCTTTGTTATCGAAAAAAAAAATCAGTCAATCATTTTATAATTTTAATAGTAAATGTATTCAGCCTTTTGTTTTCTTTTACTTTTTGCTGCCATTTTGTCTGACGCAAGTTCAATTTTATCAGTATTAAATTAGCATATATTCCTCAACACTATGATGTTTTCTGTCTGTATTTGGAATATTTCGCTACAGCGTTTTTGAATTGAGGGCACGATATTCCCGAGTTCAGCCACTTAAGCATTCATCTTTTAAGAGCCATAAATCACACCAGAAAGAAGATTAGTACAAGGAGGTGCCTGTGTAAGTCAATGTGTTTAAAGTGCGCTCTTTTGTCCTGATATGTGCACAATCTGCCCCCACGGTCCCCGGACGCTCCAGCTCCGCAGTCTGATAAGCGCCCAAAGAGCACCCGAGGGTAACCGAGGGGCCAGGGGGCAATGGCTTATTTGGTTTACATGACAAAACCCTGCGCTATCACTCTCAGCGGGGCTCGCAACCCGGCTCGTGAACTTGGGAATCGCAAAGGTCAACCCCCGACAAGAGCTGGATGTCATTCACTGGAGTCTCCATGGCGACAACGTGTGGGAGGGTGGGGTGTTCGGGAGGTGTTGGGGGTCATTTCCACTATGAATCCTGGACTAATTGCACTGTTTGCGCCAGTGTCCCATGTCGGGCAGGGAGGGCGAATTCCCCACGCAACACAAATATCAATCACACTAAATATACACCGCTTTAAACCGGGGCTGGAATGTGCCTCGTCTGCTCACCACTCATCTCCTCCTCACGGCGTTCCCCCTTCTGAAGTCCTCACAGCCAAACGGCACGCTCCTAATAACACGCTCCTAATAACACGCTCCTAATGGGCCGTCATTTGTAAACCACATTGATTCAACTCTTGGTTTTAAGGCAGCTGCTAATTGTATATCCAAACTTGAGCGCAGACACATAAGTTACGTAGCTTCTTCTTCTTTAAGCCTGGCGTGATAATTACTAAGGAGCTGCACAGTGACAGTCTGCTCAGGTTCCACACGTCCATTTTCCATTCATTTTAACCATAGATGTTTCAAAAAAGTCAAATATTAAAAGTTCAAAGGCATCGCAGAGGCTAACGGCTACGTGCAAACCCGCTACGTGCTAACTAACATCTATAACGCTGTTGTTTTAAGTTCTAAAAGGCAGTTTAAAATGCAAGACTTTGTGAAATGCTCTAATAACTTTGCGTTTTACGAAGTTTCAGAAGCCGATTTTAAATAAAACTATAGATCTTGTGGTCATTTGACAATTTTTTTTTATGTAATAAGCTAAGATTTGAGCAGTAGAGGGTAGACTACATGACTTCTATGGTTCATTTGCTGTTTATTTGAGACTGTATATTTAAAAATACATTTACTGGGATTATCTTGCATTAATGTTATTGCGTCAGTGCATTAAAGAAGTTTCAATATTATCGTTTATCGCAATATCTCTCTGTAGCAATGTATCGTAGTTCAAAATATGTTATCGTGACTAGCTTCTTCTGTTCACTTGTGCGCTTTCAGACTTTCTTTTTACACCTGTTTCAACCATTTTACAAGCTGTGATTAAATATCCCAAACAATCAAAAGTCTGAAAGTCTGAATTGTGAAATTTATTGTATTGTGTTTATTGCAAAACGTGAAACAAATTAGACGAAATAAAACGTTTCCAAATGTTTAGCAGCTTGGGACAGGCACAAATCTGAACTTGATAGATTAGTTTATAAAATGCCATTTCAAACCAGAGAAATTTGCAAAATAATACGGGTTTTTTGCAACTTAAACTGAGACTTTTTTCGGACAGATCCAGAATATCTCTCTGTCGTTTTTATACAGATTCATACTTGCTTTTGTCAAACGTGATTGTGCAATTCTTCCACTGACCAGACTCACATTTTCATAAGGTATTGCAGAAGTGTGTATTCTGAATCCCGGCAACTTCAACTTTTTTCGTTGCCAGATTTCGTCAAACTTACTCAAATCACATCAAACATTCTAAATTCAAAAAATCAATAGAAAGCTTCCTACACACAGGCTTCATGTTACTAGACCTTGACACTGCAACGCTCCTTCATGTTTCCAACCTAAGGCATCAGACTCAGTTCTATGCTTAAAAACCATTTAAGTATAAAATAACCCAAGCATTTGTACCGGGACATTTTTGGCATGGATAAGCACAGTACGGCAGGAGCAGACTCAGAGGATTCTTCAGGATCTAAAGCCAAAACAGAGCTGTGTTTATCTCAATTGTAGCTTTCAAATCCACAAAAGCTCCAGCAACAACAATCACAACTGCCATGAATACCAAAACAGCAACGGGGAAGACTCGGGAAAGTTGTGCACCTCCGGGCATGGGAAAACAATACATAAATGAAGCTCGTTAGCAGTTAGCGCTTATATCCAGTTAATGGTCCACTAATTGGTGTGATCACAATTTATAATAGCATCAGTTCAAATGATTGATGTGAAGAGAAGGGAAGCGGGGAAGCACAAACGCAGCTCTATAGAAGCTGGGAACGCCTGGATGTTCCTTTAGATTTGAGGAAAAACATCAAAATTATCGAACGTTTTGGATGAATGAGGGATTACGTTGATTTTCTAGCTGACGATCCACCACGTGCTCGTTTTTCTGGGGATGTTTTTGCTTTTACTGGAGTTAGTCCTGTCAACATAATTACTATATCGACCCATCGTTCAGTAGATGACACATGGAACAATGTTTTGTCGTGGTCAATATTTATCGTGGGGACTTTTTCTTCAGACTAGTGGGAAAAGTTTGGTTATTTTTTTGTTCTGTGGTTAAATTGGAGCTGCAGAAAGTGGAATAAATAACTTCTATGACTCATTATAGATGCAAGCTGACTACTCAAGTGTTGCATTCTGTTACTTATTATGTTGGCAAATCCAGACTGATCTCTTTATCTTTTTATACAAATTCATATAAGTCTGGTCCCCATGTTCTTTGTCACGTCTCAAGCTGGGTCAAACGTGATCGCGCCATCAGATCTGGGTTTTTTTTGAGTGATACATGTGAAATAAAGGAGCTCATTGGTCACCTATGATTTAGAAATACAATCTAAATTATCTCAACTCAGATTAAGAGGTTAGTGGTTCACGCATTGATGCTGAAGTCATTTTTTTGTCCTTTTCTTTTTTTTGATCGGGACAAACCATGCGTGTCCCAGACTGGCTATTGCACCTGTTAATCACAAAGATTCATGGGAGATTCACCTGTGACCAGACGCACATCGTAGTAAAATATTGAAAAAGTGTGTATTCTGGATCCAAGACAACAATTAGAATATATGTTTTATGGTTTGGTTTCAACATTGTCGTTTACTGTCGATATTTACAGTAGTATATTCCACTTCAAAATGTGTTTTCGTGACAAGCACAGCCAAAATATCCCACAATATGTCTTTTTTTCACATATATCTAGTGCGTACTTATTCAATAGTGCTTTTTTTTATCTGTAACTTGTAACTTGGCTTAGTGGAATAATATAATTCGCAGCAGTGTTGAATAAGTTTAACACCATAATCAAAAAGGTCTACAGTCAGTATCAGTCAGCAAAAGTACATGGCTCGGAGCAGAATTCAAACTTTGGAGGACAAAATTTGAATGTTTTTGCGTTAAGCGGGACTCATTAAAAGTTTGGATCGTGTATGTTCAGAAAATTCACATCGAAAGCCATTTATGTTAGTTTTTAATAAGACCAAATAATAAGACTGAATCGAAAATTGCACCTGATTAATACGTAGGAAAAAAAAAAACACGAGGTTTTTTAACATCGCTCTACTTCACAGCATCGCCGAAAGTCTTCAGGAAACATTATTCAGACAAAAACATCGCTCTTTCCATTTCTCATGCACAAACTCCCGGGACGAGGAAAGGAACGCAGCAGCGATGAATCCGAGTGCAACCGATCTCCAGATGCACAAGGAAAACTTTTTTTTGTCTCTCAGCTCCAGGTATGAGCTCAGCGATTCAAAGACACCATTTTGTTAGTGTGGAATCCTTTCAAAGAGGAACAGGCGGCTCTGAACGGCATCCCACATAAAGACATCCAGGGATGCTCTGAAGAACTGACAAACTGCTAGCAGCGCTTATACTTCTAATGCGCAGAGTGTGAGGGAAACATATTTGTACTTTCTCAAACATCTTTCTCTATACCTTCTGGACGCAACTCGTGTAACCAGCATAGAAATACCAAGTTATATATGTTTTGCTTTTACAGAAAATACAAAAATAAACTCGCAAATCCACACCGTACTGCTGCAATTATGTGGAATTTCATAGTTGGAGATGAAGAGGCCAAAGTGTGCAGAACCAGTGGCAAAAAAAAGCGTAGAACGAAATGAAACCGGCACATTGCATTTCTGAGAAGAAGCTGCCACGCCGTACATAAAAAAAGTGCGATTTGGTAAGGTCACAGATGCTGCTTGGATCTTTTGTGCCTCAAGTCTTAAGAAATGAAAGGAAAAAAAAGCAATTAGCAAGAAGAGTATGGAAGAGAAGGAGGGAAGGAGAAAAGGAGCTAGAAACAGTGATAGATTCTGTCATGAGTGCATCTCTGACTGAGAGCGATTGCAAAGAAATAAAGTGGAGAGAGAATGACAAAATAATAAAACACATTTATACACTCCACGCACGCAAGTCATTACAATTCCAAGTTTGAAGAAGTCAGCATCAGCATCCGTAATATCCAGGTATAATAACAAATTGGACATTCAAGGCAGCTGCTTGTGATAGAAAAAAACTAACTCTAATTAATCCATTTCGATCTGACATTTGAACACAAAGTCTGCCTTAATAAAATGCACTTCCTCATCGCTCCATAAATAAACACAACTATTTTATTTAGTATCTTCCAGTGCGCATCTCTTCACCACACCCTTAATGCAAATCTGCTGGGGGCTTAACATGAAACTACACACAATGCACAGGACTTAACTAAAAACATAATCCCAGCATAACACAGATACAGATGAATAATACTAATGTTCACACAAGATACCATAATAGGCTGACACTGTGCTAGCACCACCAAGCGGACACAAGAGGAACACAGCTCTTGAAACTTCTAAAAACTGATGGTGCCTTGGGGAATTGTACCATTTTGCAATAATAGTACCATACATTTTGAACACTCCGCAGTTGTCACGTGTTATCTGTTTCATGAAACATAACTGAGATAAATAAACGTCTGCACATGTGTTGGGGGAATTAAAGATTGTTCAAGCCGCAACGCTTCTGCAGGAACTTAAAAAAAAAAAAGCGCACAGGTATTGGGATAAAAGCTAAGAGCATGCGTTCTTACCAAGAGAGGTGTCCAACGATCATCTACGGTGCAGACCAGTGCGTCCTGCCCAGGGGGAGAAGTGCAAAGAGCCGCTGCGAATCAAACCTGGAGGTAGAACAAGGTGAAATATCCTCGCGAGGGTCCTATAACTGGAGTGCGCTATGCTCCTGCTCTGCACAGTCTCCTCTCTGTGGCTCTATTGTGTCCGTGTCCCAGTGTTGAGAGAGTCTGCTGCTGCTGCTGCTGCCGGTGGCTCCTCAGTCAGCGCACGGCGTGGTGGTGCTGGTTGGTGTTGGTGCTGATGAAACCCGACGCCGCGCAGAGTCAAAAGCCCTGCGCAACAAAACAATGAAGCCCCCCCACAACCCCACGTTACGCGAGGCACTGTACGTCACCGGAGCGAAGCACAACTTTCCCAAAAGGCTTGTCACGAGGAGGGGGGGAAAAGCCACGAGGTTTACGGTCTAGAAGTGTGCGGGGTTCTGAGGAGAGCGAGAGTGAGCCCCAGCAGCGGCAGCGGAGAGACGTGGCAGCGCGCGTCAGAACAGGAGCTGCAGGTGGACCCACGGCACGAGCATTACGCACGGACCCGAGCGCAGCCAAGTTCGGGGTTTGGAGTAGAATGACACAGTACTACACCGTAGACAAGTTTATGGAGAGTATATGGACAATCAGAGCCAATGAGGGGGGTTTATAAGACCGGTTAGACTGCGCGTCACGAAGGGAGGCTGCACTGTCCCAATCCAGGCACATTTTACACGGGCGTTATCCCACTTTTCAAATCAATGGGGATTTTTAGTGAAAGTGACATTCAACGAAAAATAAAAGAACAATTTATTAGTCTCACACGGGCATTGGCTTTGTACGTCACTATCGCTTTAAAAAATGGTACTTTTAGGTTTAATGTGATGGTTCCACGTGGAGTTTTAGCTCACTTTATACCAATATGTTTCCTTATCGTGCAAATGGATGAGGCTTTACAACAGGCATGTCCAAACTGTGGCTTGGGGGCCAAATATAGCCCTCAGACCAATTTTTCTTGGCCCTCAAGCTTCCAGGTGAATTGGCCCATATTACCTTAAACATTACTTTTTACTGTACATTTCTGAAAATCTACTTTAACAAGCCCATATCAAATATTTAACGTGTTCCATTGAGGATGTAAGCATGAATAAAGGTCTAGTGGTTCAGTGTACCTTGTAATAATAACGCAGATTTGAAGTATTCACTGTACTGCGACCAGTCTATGGCCCTCAATCGACCCTCAGCTTTGTCTCTGTTTTTATATGTGGCTCTTAATTAGAAAAGTTTGGACACTCCTGCTTTACAACTTTAATTAGGCATTTAGAGGCATTCAGAGTCAAACTATATCAAAACAAATTATAAATTGCAAATTACTGCACATGGAGACTGACAAAAGGCCATTTTTGTGTAGGAATTGTATGTAAAAATGTAATTAACATCAACATGAAGCAAACACTATTGAGTCAGATACAGATTTGATGGATAACAGTCACAGAAGAGGGTGACACAGTGGAATATCTCTTAGGGGGACAAACTTAGACTTTGACTTAGAGGACACCCCACTTTCTGAAAATCTTTTGCAGGTCTGGGACTAAATTCTGCTAATTTACTTTCATTTTTGGAGCATCTAATTCTCAATGCCGTGATGGCGGTTGGAAACTGGAGTTCCTGGAGAGACTCAAACTCAAAAAGATAGTTATTTTGGCCAAATTCTACAACTTACAATCTCTCCCATGACACTCAGAAGAGCCAGTTTTTAATGCTTGGCGGCATCTCCTGTTTTTTAGTTTGAACATAATTGTTTCCAGCAGACATTACCATGACAACCAAAGAAACTCTGAAGCCCTTATATTACCAGGTATTCTTTAATCTTAATTCATAAATATTTGTGAAGGCTTTTATGTACCTTTGCTATATTGTAAAGAAAGGGCATTTTGCTTTGAGTCTGCAAAAGTGTGTGGAAGCATTGAAAAAAAAACAAGAAAAAAAAAAACAAGGCTAAAGCTGTTATATCTGGCTCTTACTGGTCTTTCTTACAGTTCTTTCTTAGTAAAATGAGTTACAGCTGCGCACCTCATGGATAAAAATCATAAAAAGTCAGGTTTTCGAAACGTTTAGCCCCAAACTTTTCCAACAAAAGTAAAGCCTTTAAATCCCTCTCTAAAACAGGTCGTGTATCACATGATCCTATTGTCACATATCGCTTCAATTCAGTGAGATGCTGAGGTCGAGACATAAAGTGTGCATTACCGTACGCATAAAAAACCCTGGGAATGTTCAGCCCTTGGTTTTTGACTGGTCATTTTTTACATAAGCAACAAAGCAGGGCACAATGGACTCACATGGTTCAAATATAACAACTTTTCTCAGCCCTACAACGGAGAAATCACACAGGCAAATTCACACCGCTGACATTTTCATTGGAGTTTTAAAAATACTTTATTATATTCATAAACAATTCAGTGTGATGGAAGAAGCAGAATCCACAACAGATGTATTGGCTGTCAGCAGTGGAAGAAGTACTCAGTGTTGTTACTTAAGTAAATGTACAGATACAGTATTAAAGTAAAAATGTACTTAAACAGTAAGTTTTATCATGAAGATTTTGAATAAAGCTTCAAATGTATTGCTTTTCATAAAGTTTTGTGCTGAATTTTGCTCAACAGAAGAAATAGAATCTTTTTTTTTCCAGCCATTTTTCTTTGTCTTTTTTGCCCAAATTACAGTATGAAAGTGTTAAAAATAAACCCTCAGCCTTTTCAGCTCGTCTCAAATGGTAATAAAATACTTTTAGTTTTCAGTCCAGTTAAAAAAGGAGTGTAGTAGAAAGTACAGATACCTGCTCTCAGATGTAGTGAAGTAAAAAGTACCCACTGTAAAATTTTATAAAGTGAAATACAGATACCTAAAATTTGTACTTTAATACAGTACTTCACTACATTTACTTTGTTACATACCAGCCTTGTTGTCTGTATTACCATATGGCAAGACTTTGGGTCAGTTTTTCCACTTCCACAAAATCTGTAGTATGAGAGATACGTGGTAATACATGACAATATTGCAATTTTAGTTGTGGAGATATGCAAAATAAGAAAAACAAATATATCGACCTTAACAAGATGGTTAAAAAAGACGGCAAAAAGAGCGGATTCAAAATACAAGGAACAGAAACTTCCTGATAATCCTAAAAACATATATCGGCCCTTATCTGTAGTCCCTACAAAAGTACATATACTGGACAGCTACATTTTAAAAAATGTCCCACATCCCACATCTGAACACAGTACTTGTACACAGTACAGTACTTGAACTAAAATCATTTGCATATTGTTGGATTTGTTGTGAGTGTTCTTTCTAAAATGACAGACGGAGTGGTAAAGGAAGGTTAATTTTGAGAGCATTTTAAAGAGGCAACACTTGAATTGGTCCAAGTGGCATCTCTCACTGTCTGCATGTGGCGAGGAACAAGCAGACTGGCTGTTCCTATGTATCTGAATATATTTTCTGCCATCGCTGTCTCAATTACCTCCTTCTCTCCAGGTGAATGCACACGGGGTTCTGATCGCCAACTGAGACAACTTTAGGTTTATACGGCAAAAGCAGCACATCTGTTTTCTTGACAATGACATCCTGATAATAACTTGTCATGTTCTATTCTAATCGACATTCGGAGGTAAAAAGGTTGAAAAGAGATGGTGGCGCTTTATAATACTTAAATAATACTTAAATAGTCTCATTAATTAACTCATAATTAACAAAGTTTATTGGTGATAATGATGATAATGACTATGTGATGATAATGATAATAATGATGATAATGATGAGTGGTGATGATGATAATGATGATAGTAATGATGACGATGATGATAATAGTAATGATGATGATGAAGATGATGGCAGTGATGGTGATAATAATGGTGAGTGGTGATGATGATGATAATGGTGAGTGATGATGATGGCGATAAAGGTGTTAATGATGATGATAATAATGAGTGATGATGGTGGTGATGATGATAATGGTGAGGATAATGGTGGTAATGATGATGATAATGGCAGTGATGGTGATAATAATAATGGTGAGTGATAATGACGTGATAATGGTGGTAATGATGATGATGATAATAATGAGTGATGATAGTGGTGATGATGGTAATGATAATGATGGTGATAATGTGGCAATGATGATAATGATGGTGATAATGGTGGCAATGATGATAATGATGATAAATGATGATGGTGGTGATGATGATTGTGGTGGTGGTGGTGATGATGGGGTAATGACAGGTGATGATAGGTAATGATAATGGTGATGATAATGGTGGTAATAATGATGAGTGATGATGATGATGATGATGATGATGGGTGATGAAGATGATGAAGCACTCCAGATGCTCAAAGTTGCAGTAAAAATGATTGAGCCTTAGTAACAACGTAATTACTTCCCTTAACTCATAACCTTTCTAAGCCCAAATCATTTATTTAAAACTAAACTATTTGTTCAGTGTGAACTAACTCTCTCTTCCTGCTTTATCAAGGTTAATTAAAGTGTACCATTTTATGAAGTGGTGCCAAAGATTTGTATTTGTCTCTTCTCAAGCAAAGAACCTTTTATATCCTGTTTTCTTTTACTTTAGTTCAATTTGAAGTCCAAAGTCCATATTTCTGCTGTTTGAATCTATGGAGCTCAGAACAGTTAGACTCATGATGATACACTTATATAAGCATATTTTCTTTATTTTAAAGGGAGGGATTTTACTTGTATGGGACATAAAAACAAAAAAATGGATAAGGCTTGCCTATTACCTTGAATCAGATCTACAAATTGTTGTTGTCTAACTTATAATGACGAACACAACACTTACATCACTGAAGAAAATGGAACAAACACAAGCTGCGACAATAATAAAGCATTCTAAGTACCTGACATGTGAGTCATAATAAGAAAAGTGGCCTCTCCAGGTAAGAAACTGTGTGAGAGCAAAGCCTCTGCTGGTCTATGGTCCATCTCAGCCCATCCCTCAGCTCCGCCCGGGCTCCAGACCTGTGTGCTCAATGAGGCGTGTTCTGCTCGGCATCGGGGGCCACCGTCGCACCATTTCTCACACTTACTCAGCCTTACCCGGCACCCGAACCACCATCCCATCCCAGAGGCCTTGGACTCCGAAAAGTCTCCGCTTATCTGCCACGCTCTACAGGAGGAAAAATTGGACAATGACGCCGTAAGTGTTAAGAGTGGCAGTGGCAGTATTTCGGCGTCATGGACACTAATCTGTGGAGCTTAGACTCAGCACAATGTGAGGTGAGGCCCTGCTCGGCTGTCATTTATCAGGGGAATATACAGGGCGGGACGCTGATGGATGGTGTGACCCCTACCCAGGCACTTTTTAATTTATACACAAGGGCATCATGTAAAGTGCTGATTACAAGTGCCCTAAGTGTTCTTGTTTACAACATAACCGTGCATTGAGAGTACAAATATTTAGACGCTGATCATAAGGTAAGGCTCATAATAATCATGAATCGATGACTTAACAAACAAAAACGGCTTCCACATTTATTTCCCTAACATAAACAAGACACATTTTTAATCTTTGTCATTTAACACAAACATTTCCCAGATTTCTTCCTCCATGTTTTTACCGACGAGGGCTGTGGACCTCCTGATTAAAAAGACTCAACCATATCATTGATGATTAGAAAAGATTCTCAATTAAAATTCAATTCATTGCAAAGCCCTATTTCAAAGTATTCATTAGTCGCTTATGAATTCCAAAGTGCAATATCAGGATTCTGTTTACTCTCACTCACAATGCGATCATTATAAACTGACCCATATGTAGAAATACAATGTCATTCATGTTACAAAAGTGTAAAATGTAAATGTAATGTAAATGTCGTAGCAGTAGTATAAGTTGTGCTATTTTTCATAGTTTGGCTAGGGGCGCGACTTATACTCAGATGCGATTTATATGTGAAATATATTGGGGTTTTTTTCATTATTTTGCATTTTTGACTGGAGCGATTTATAATCTGGTGCGACATATATATGTTTTTTTCTTCATTATTTGGCATTTTTTGGCTGGCACAACTTATATTCCGGTGCAACTTATATTCTAGTACTACTTATATTCCAGTGCAACTTACTCTCCGGTGTGACTTATATGTTTTTTTCTTCATTATTTTGCGTTTTTTTGGCTGGTGTGACTAATACTTTGATGCGACTTATACATGTTTTTTCTTCATTATTTTGTCTTTTTTGGCTGGTGCGACTTATACTCCAGTGCAACTTATACTCCGGTGCGATTTATACTCCGGAAAATACTAGTAGAAGTTAGTAATATACTATGACAACTGTACAGATCACTGGACCTGAAGACTAAGGACGCCTCATAGAGAGAGTGGACAGAGACTATATGTTGCTTTAAAGTGGTAACATATATTGAATATTAAGTGGACGAACAAAACAGACAGTTAGACCGACACTAGTGAATGGGCATTCATAAAATTCACAAAGTACAAAAAAGTGAATAGAGTGCTTCACAGTAATATTGCACCAGCGAGTTCAATTCATATAACCCACAACCCCCACAGTTCAGTAAATGCGACGCCATGGGTTTAACAGAGTCCAAATACAGCAATAAATCATGAATATGTTGAGGTAAAAGAGGTCGGCTACATTGAGCAGGTGTAGTTTTCAGTGTGGACACAAGTCTTCAGATTAAGGCACGAGGATTATTGCATAACTCGCCATCGAGAAATGAGAACCTGGACTGTAACTACTCGCACGAAACAACAGGCCAACGTGCAGAAAAACAACAATAACAACAACAGTTCTCCTACATAAACTGACTAAGATGCACAGGATAAACTAAATACACTTTATCTCACATCGGTCACAGTCTCAAGAAGTTGTCAGACTGTAGGGGGCGTGTAAATAATAATGCATGGGTATAATATAGCACTTTCCAGGTGGCCCAAACCGCACTACACTGTTCATACAAAGTGAGGGAAGTGTCTTGCCTTAGGAGACAACAAACGCAGACACTGGTTGAAGCTCTAACCACTGAGGAACTGATATAAAACCCATTTTTGGTGTTGTAATAATGTTTGTCTTTCTTGAAAATTAACCTCAACAATGCACAAACATGTATGCTATAAATTACACATAGTTTTAGATTTAAGTCACATTTCAGTTGTTGGTATTGTTAAAATGTCCTGCGGTGTGACTGTAATACTTAAAACTATTCTAGAACGAGAGACAGTGAGTTATTTAATAAAACTACACATTAATCTCTAGTTTAAATCTATAAAACAGGTTCATGTTGTAATCCAGAGGCTACGCTACAGTGTGTCATAAAAAATCACACAGTTTAAAAGACAGTTACACAAAAACCAGAAGGAGCTCATCTGACATGTGTGCACCAGGAAGAGCTCAGGGGTGAAGGGTTTAAGCTACAGGTCAAAATGAAGAATTATAATTTTCTTATTTTTGTAAACTCCAACGTTTCTGGAAGAATTTGAACATGCGCCAGTGTGATGTCCTGCAGTGAGACAGCTGTATTTACTGAGAAAAATACCATTCTGAATGTTAAAATGATGTTACTTTCAATGGGACAGTTACATAACTATTAAACTAGTCATTTATTTGAATATTTAATGTAGCAAATTTGTACTGAATGTCCAGCGGGGTGACAGAAAAAGTGACATTGCATGGTTGCTTATCTGGTTTGGTGCATGTTTACACCAAAAAATGAATAAATATTGACACTTTTTACATATATAATTCTGCTTTTTTCCATGTTTTTATGCTAAATGAGCTGACAGTCTTTGCTTTAGATCAACACAAATAAATCAATGGAAAAAGGAGCCCTCATTTATTTAAAAAGCATCAACATTTACAAGCAGAGGGCCTCAATGAAATGCAGTAATGATTGAGACTATGCGCTCCACACTGCACTATGGACTATGAATGGATAGAGTGTGAGATAACTAAACACATGCCTGGAGTTTAAAGGGGTTATCGTTCTTCCTCTTTACCGAGAATGCTCTGGTTGCATTTGTCTGTGTCCTCCCCTTTAAGCTCGATGATGGATAGTAAAGCGGATAGGGCTAATGGTGAGAGTGAGTTCACTGCACACTTATTTTAATGCTCTTCGTATTAACACTGAGAGGATGTTAAAACCCCGAGGGATGTGGAACTCGATCACAAAAGTCAACAAATTGAGGAGGGAGTGTGGTTTTGGCCTCTGCACAAAATTTGAGATCCTACTTCTGATTAATTATATCATTTGGAGAGTTAGAGGCAGACAGAGCAATTATCTACAATACTGAGGTAAAGTTTCTGAGGCATGACACCTCTATTAGCAAAGCCGGCTTTAATTGTATTTTATTTGGTTTAAAAGATTCGTCACCATCTGTTCGCTGCCTCTTCTTTAAACCATTTTGCTCGCTTTATGCAAGACCATGCTACAGTGAAAATCCTCCATGCTAAGAAGATATTTTTATTCAAGAAGAGTAATTTTAAAAGCAATTTAAGGGAAGATAGAGTAGAAAAAACAGCGCCACGGCTAAAAGGATCGAAAAATAAAGCCACTTATGTAAGTGTTGAAGGCATGTTTAATCCAAAGACGCCCAGAGGGAAAAGCCAAGGCCATCTTCAGTGTACAGTGATCTGCTGAAGCCTGTGCGTCGCTCACAAGAACCACTCAATTACTCTATTATGTATGTACATTTGGTCACATTAAGCAACTATAAGAGCAGCTACAGAGTGAAATGACTTTGGAAGCATACATTCCTATTTTTGTATAGTTTGTATTGAAATAAAGGTTTTCTAAAGGAGGCCTATAATAAAAAATTGACTTCTTTGAGCTTTAAAAGTCCTATATTACATGGCATTGACTTTTGTGAGCTTTAAGCCATGTTATAATGCTCTTACCTCCTCAGAAACATGCCTGGAGTTGTGTTTTGTTTCATTCACACATGTTTGAGTAAGCCTTTCTTATTTGTCTGTCTACATCTCCAAAGCTCAAAATGCTCTGTTCCACCTACATTTTACATTTAACAGCTGCGTTTTACCTTTTTTTCAGTAGAGATTGGCAATTCAAGGGCTGAAATGTTCCAAATGAAGCTAGTGAAATTGCATGGAGTTTAAAAACGCCTGTATAATTCACAACATCACAAGATGGAACAGAGTGTTTTCTCCAGGGTTTCAACATGTGTGAATGAAAAAAACAAAAACAAACCACAACCCCAGATTAAACTATACTCTCAAAAAATTCCTAGAGCTATATTTTTGCTTCGTTCACACTAGTTTCATCAATGCATCAATCCAAAGTCGTCTTCTCTGAACACTCAAAAACGCTCAGTTTGCATTTTGCCCAAATTGTTGAGTCACAAATAAAAATCCAGACATTTCCTGCACCATTTTTAAGCCTATAAGCCATCACTCTGAAGGCCAAATTGTGCTCACAACAAATGCATGGCTCTATTAGCATAGCAGTCACATTGCCTAAAGGCTTCATTTGTTTATTTTCTCATTCCCAAAGCCTAAATGACTCACTGGAAACTGAGGTGAAGTTTATAAAGTGTGTTTTCTAAATGTTATTTATATTATTTAAGTGAAATACTAATCCAAATGTGACCAAAAATAAGTTTAAAAGGGAATTAAAACCGTGAGAGTGCATAATATGAGTGCAACATTTCTGTATATAGTCGAGTGTTTGTCCAGTGATTCGAAGGTTGGCGGTTCGAATCCCGCTCTTAACGTGAACATAATTGGTTGAGCGGTGCGATTCCAGCTCCCACAGATGAATATGCTGTTGTTGTGTCCTTAAGCAAGACATTTAACCCACCTTTCCTCCAGTATCTGCGTACACCGGTGTATGGATGTGTGTGTGATTGGATGAGTAGTTCCTTGATGTAAAGTGCTTTGATCCTTGAAGGTGAAAAAGCGCTATATAAAAACGTGACCAGTGACCATTACACCACCTGCTTGTCTTCATTAAGATGTTATTGCTTTGCCTGGATGTTCCACAGTATGGCATTAAACCTATCTACCTCCATGGAGTCAAGCAGATGATGCCTCAAGACCAAGTTACAGCCAGATCTTTGGAGAGATAACTTCATTTATAGCAGGAATGATTATTTTTGCTATAAAAAAAGCACCTGCAATCAATAAATATTCAGCATCACCACCAGAAAAGTTACGCGGTGGATCTTTAAACATGTACAGTGTATGTATCATTGCATTCCTGATCAAGAGCGATATGAAGATGACGTCTGACACCCACAACCAATCATTTTTATGCTACACACATATCTGTTTCAAAGACAAGACATTCCTCTGCAACCCAATACATCATGACATAGACTTCTGTCGTTTATCATAAAGGTCGTATTATATCCAATGCATTACCCTTGTGGCCATAGGCGTAACTGTCACATTCACGCTTAGTTAATCCATATTCTAAATGTTTACACCATTACCGCTGCTGTTTGGGCTAGTACATTAGAGAGACCAAAATAATCAGTCAACAACACATTGCAGAATCAATGTCAAAAACAAGGATATAGCGTCATGTCTTAAAGTTGGCAAGAGGAATTTTGATTCTCTCCTGGCACCGTCTTGTGTTTCATGGTGACTTCACTGCGCCCTATCCAAACAATGTGCAGAGTCTTATTACATAGAGTGAATATGCTGAAGTCAGTAAAAGTGAGGGCACGGGCTTTATAGACGGATTGCCATAGATACGATTTCATCCACAACATGCTGTGATTCTATGCCCGCCATGTCGCCCGCACTCCGTATAAAGTAGAAAGAAGAATTGTATTTGTGTGAACTATGGTGCAGATGTAGCCAAGTCCTCCCGCTAGGTTGAATTTCGATCTGTGCATTTTTGATTCGCTTCTGAAGAATTCTGAGGACACAGAAATATGAAAAAAACTAAACAAAAAAAACATTGGGGGTTGTCAAAGTTTGGAAAGAAAATTGAACAAGTTTTGCAAGAATGATTCAGCAGTTATTTGGACTATGAATGGTTTGGAGTGGTTTTGTATTGGTGTAGAGGCTATTCAAGAAATGTGTATCAATTTAACAAAATTACCAAAAAAAAAAAAAAGTTGAACAAAAAGTAGAAACTTTCCAAAAGCGTACACCTCGGCCAAAGTGCAGATCGCAGTGCGTAGTTCTTGACTTGCTTTTTTGAAACAGCCAATTCAAAACATGACACATACTGTACATCATCATAGTATCAAAAATGATCATAACAAATCTACAGACAGTGATAATCTTTCCTTTTAGTGCAGTTAGTATCTTAAAATCTAACCTTAGAGATCCCATACCTGATTTTTACCATGCATTTGAGGTAAATTTGTCTTGCTCTAGTGCAGATATATTGTATGAGCAGCACTTGAGGTCAAAATGAGTCTGCAACGTGCTGTCTGATAACCAGGAACTGCACATTAGCGCGTTAGTTGTTAGCATCACCGTCATTGAAGGACTTCGCTCTGGTCTCTGAGGTTTATGAAAAGAGGTTATAAGCTCATTACGGTGAATTATTAAGACAGTCAGAATGCATAATGTGAGTGAGGAATTACTTTGAACCACTGCAAACCGTTTAAAATGAACGACTTCTGTTTTTCACATTAAAAATTAGGTACAGAGACTTTAAGGATCTACAAAATATAAATATTTCTGTGAAAAACATGATGCCATCTTGTGCTGTCATACTTTGTTCTTGTACTTGTACTTAGTTCTACTTTGGTCCTGGTTTGAGCCGATGGTTCTGATGCAGACTTGGTCCTGGTCTAGTCTTGGTTTGGTCCTGGTCTAGTCTCGGTTTAGTCCTGGTCTAGTCTCGGTTTAGTCCTGGTCTAGTCTCGGTTTAGTCCTGGTCTAGTCTCGGTTTAGTCCTGGTCTAGTCTCGGTTTAGTCCTGGCTTAGTCTTGGTTTAGTATTGGTTTAGTCCTGGTCTAGTCTTGGTTTAATCCTGGTTTAGCCCTGGCTTAGTCTTGGTTTAGTCCTGGTCTAGTCTTGGTTTAATCCTGGTCTAGTCTTGGTTTAATCCTGGTCTAGTCTTGGTTTAGTCCTGGTCTAGTCTTGGTTTAGTCCTGGTCTAGTCTTGGTTTAGTCCTGGTCTAGTCTTGGTTTAATCCTGGTTTAGCCCTGTCTTAGTCTTGGTTTAGTCTTGGTTTAGTCCTGGTTTAGTCTTGGTTTAATCCTGGTCTAGTCTTGGTTTAGTCCTGGTCTAGTCTTGGTTTAATCCTGGTCTAGTCTTGGTTTAGTCCCGGTCTAGTCTTGGTTTAGTCCCGGTCTAGTCTTGGTTTAGTCCCGGTCTAGTCTTGGTTTAATCCCGGTCTAGTCTTGGTTTAATCCCGGTCTAGTCTTGGTTTAATCCCGGTCTAGTCTTGGTTTAATCCCGGTCTAGTCTTGGTTTAATCCCGGTCTAGTCTTGGTTTAATCCCGGTCTAGTCTTGGTTTAGTCCCGGTCTAGTCTTGGTTTAGTCCTGGTCTAGTCTTGGTTTAATCCTGGTCTAGTCTTGGTTTAATCCTGGTCTAGTCTTGGTTTAATCCTGGTCTAGTCTTGGTTTAGTCCTGGTCTAGTCTTGGTTTAATCCTGGTCTAGTCTTGGTTTAGTCCTGGTCTAGTCTTGGTTTAATCCTGGTCTAGTCTTGGTTTAGTCCTGGTCTAGTCTTGGTTTAGTCCTGGTCTAGTCTTGGTTTAATCCTGGTCTAGTCTTGGTTTAGTCCTGGTCTAGTCTTGGTTTAGTCCTGGTCTAGTCTGCGCAGGTTTAGTTCTGTCCTTCTCTGTTTAATCCATTTCAGTCCCAATTCCGTTGTAAAAATGTGACTCCACCTTTATATTCTCGTTTCCCACGTCACTAAAACTTCCACCCAGTAGAGTACAGAAACATGAGTCATTTTAAATAATCTATTCATAAAACTGTACAGGTTTAAAACTATGCATCCTCTGCATAAAAAAAAAAAAAAAAAAAAACTTGCTTCACTGTTTTTTGGTCTTTTGTCTCCCATAGATAACATTGACTTTCATGATGAGTCTCATTAGGCTCCTGAAATAGCCAGCAACACCAAAAGTTACATTAACAGATAGTAATCACAGCCATTAGCGAGATATTATCGTTTTTTTATGATTATCCATAACGTAGCTCCTCTCTTATAATGAGCGTGCAATATGGCGGAGGAAGTCATTAGGAGCAAGACACCACTGGATATAGTAGCATCCATCACAGCGCATCTCCTTTAGGGCCGAAACGCAACTGTAACAGGCAAACTATTCTTCTCGCACCAAACGAGCCATGCTGACAGGGGAGAAGGCTTATGGGTAATTGTTTTGCTCAGTGTAGGACAAGTTAATTAATTTCAATACTGGCGGCGATCCAGTGGAGGTCAGGGGTCACGCTGAGCCGGTCTCTGTGGGGAGCAAAGAGAGAATGGGGGATTTTATTTCTTGGTTTATTCAGACAGGAAAAGCGAAGCGATGACCAGCCGTGTGGAAGTGCGGCTCGTTTTTTTTGTTGTTGCTAAGTGGAATGAAATTATCAGTATCTTTGCTATGTCTATGAGGATGTTAGCTCAAAGGGTGGTTGCGTTTGGGCACAATATCGAAGAAAGGTCACGAATGGCTTGAAATGAGATTTTTTCTTTCCATTATTGGTTGAAAAAAAACAAAAAACAAACAAGAAACTATGAAAAAGGTCAATAGTCACGGTTTATATCATGCTTTTCTACCTTCAGTGAACTCAAGGCTCTTTTGGAACAGAAATATGCTGGTGTAAACAGACAGTAGGGATAAGTGTCTTGCCCAAAGCCACAACAACGGTTCATCTGTGGGAGCTGGAACTGCGCCAAGGGATACGACCACTCCACAAACAACGCTCATGCCAAGAAGAGGATTCAAACCGGCGACTTTTGGATGAGTAATCAGAGGACAAGCGCTCTACCATACTCTACTCCCGCCTCAGTTAGATAATACATTTACTATCTACAACAATATGCACGGTTACGTAAGGAAATTGTCGAGATAGCAAGAATTTGTTTGCTGGTTGTGTTGTTGATTTGAATTTAAACTTGAGAAATTTGAGGGAAACAGGCTGAAACAAGAATGAAAAATTACGGGTGAAGATTTTCATTTAGACCTGACCAGAAGTGGGCACGCAAATTTTGGTTTGCTCCAAGAACATAGTTAATTAGTTTACTAGTCTATTAGCAAGGTAATTCGGCTAGCCATGGTTGAACTTATTCCAGTAAAAGCAGACGCAGAGCCAAAGGGGAAACAGATTTGAATCTATTGTAGAGTTGGAGCACAATTTGGATTATTTGAAGATACGAGATGAATCAAACATGGCCTACAGTGTCGTTATGCTAGTCCCTAAATTTATTTGAAATGTAAAGTATCGGAAAACAAACAACTAGTATCTGTGGTAGCTGCAGCGTTGTGAAATCAATTCCCGCGTCCAACGATTTACTGAATGTCTCTCCTTACACTTCACCCCATTTCACACTTACATCTGTCCCGTCTAATAAAGCTGTGAGCCAACAAACATGCACAACTTAATATGCTAATCCTAGAATGCAGCGGAGGAGAGAAACAGAGAGAAACGAATAAATGGAAGAACAAACCTCTCACTCTCCCCTGAACAGTTGGTTGGGTGTGATGAAGAACAAGCTAATTCTTTTCAATTACCCAGTACCTTCCAGCGGAGGTCATGGGTCACGCTGTTCCAATCTTTGTGGAAACATGGGAGGCTCCGGCACTTATTTTTCCCATTTATCCAGGCAGACGAGACTTAACATTGAGGTGATGACTTACCTGTGAGCCGGCTGTCAGTCCTGCCTCTCTCTGAAGTGGTGTCAGCAGCTGCTCTGCCTGCTGATAGAGTGAGTGTGCAGTCTGCTGCCTTCACACGCCAAGAGCAGAATCGTCAAAAATGGCTTCACGAAGTAACAGCACCTGCTTGTTTTCAGCAAATGTACGAAAACTGAGCGAAAACCTGAAAGAATCAAGAAAAACATAACCTGTGTTAGCTTTGAAGATTTTTCCATAGCCCTATTCACCTTTCTGAAAGTCTTTGGGGCAAGATAAAAGCGCGTGTCGGAGTCAGCTCAGCGAACTCTACAGATGTATTCAGACAGACTACAGTACAGTGCACTCAGTGGATTTAGACTTTCGCAAGCTAAAGTAAACAAGCATAAGAATTCAGAGAAAAACAGACATAATCGCATTGTTCATTCTCCTTTCACTCTATGAGGTTATAAGCTATTACGGTGTAGAAGCAAAACACGCAAACGCAAACAGGGTTGACAGTATTTCCGATAATCACCAATAGCTAAACGTTTCCTTTTCGTACTTAGGCAAGGTGGGTGAAGTGTCTTGCCAAAGAACATAGCTACAGTATGCATTTTATTCGGTCAGAACTGGGATTGCACCACCAACTTTTGAATCACTGAGCCATGCCTCGCCTAAATGTCACTCAAAATTGCACTTTAATTTACAGTAGAGCCCTGGAAACCTACAAAGGCACGGAGAGGCACGTGCAAATGTCAAACAGAAAGATCCCATATCGGCCAAGAATCAAACCAGGGACCTTCCTGCTACCAGGCTAAAGCGCCGCGCCGCCCAATATGAGGATGAGAAATGATAACTTAAGGAACATTTAAAATAGCTAGCACGCCAGCAGAAAATTTGGAAGTCAAACCGAAACCATGTGATGTCTAATACTTGTAAAATGGTGTTGGCCTGCCTTTGCGCTGCATTTAAAGCAGAAAGATTATAAAACTGCTCAAGTCATGGGAGGACAGCATGGGACTTGGAAAAAGGGTGCGATATTTTCTGCTTAGTAAAAACATTCACCCATTTATTACCACTTTTAATTGGACGCTTCAACTTTTTAAGCCCTCAACACCATAAAGTTTGTATATAAAGCTAATTAAAATGGAGGAAATGTATTTGGCCTATTCCAGAATCCGCACAAGGCTATAGGCAGATGGGAAATTAGCACAAGAATTACATACAATGCCAGTAAATACTTTTATACTGCAACATTTGGAGCTAAACTACGTGCCACTTTGTGTTGCAATAGCGGCCTCTTCAACAATTAGTCATCCGTCAACCTTCTCAGCGGTCAGCAGTTTTCAACATCCCAAACCCAGATGGGAGATATTGTGTTTGCTGATAGCCACAAGACAAATGCCGTTCGGCTCCCCGCTCACCTATTCTTGCAGGCACACATTCGGCAAAGGTTTTATTATAACGGCCTATGAATCATGCAGGAGAGGGATCGCTGAATATTACAAGCTGTTTGCGACAGATTTTAAATATTAATTATTTATTTCGCTTTCAATGTATTATTAATTCCGGCGTTAAATAGAAAGTAGGGAGAGTCAACAAAATCAGCGCGGAAAGGAGACGTTTTCGTTGGTTAGAAGTGGACTTGTCAGCAAAGCAAAACACGCAAAAGACAAAAAAAAAAAAAAAGTGAAAGCGGCAATATGTTTGAGGTTATTGTAACTCTTCTGAGATACAAAGGGTCGATCTGTTCAAAACTTACGGGTTCAAGAGGGATTGTAATTACCAGCTAGACCAGATTTTTAGTGAAGACAAAAACGACTACTCTGTAAACTAATGGACAAGTAGTTTCATAACTGTCCAATGAGGTTCTGGTCTTCCGTTAGCTTATTTTAATACACTTTTTTTCAAGGTTTAGTTTGTTTTCATACCTGACCATTTCAACTACTCACTGATGTTGCTGTGATGTGTCTGGTCAGCTGATTTAAACTGTTTTTGGCATGCGGGGGTACTTTAAACTGGGACGAGGGGGCCTTGTTGCTGTCACACACCTGGGAGACTGTCCAGAATAAGTCAGACAACAGATGGCGCTGTTGTTTTGCCTCCACTGGTAGGAAAACCACATCAAAACCTGTTTAAATCGGACTGGACACGTCACACGACATCACATGACCTCTGAGTGAGCAGTTGAAACAGTCAGGTATGAAAAACTAAACCTTGATCTGGAAAAGGAATCTATTAATATCAGAGATTTCATAACTGTTCTGGAGCTCAACAATCCTGCCCACTTCAACGTCCGCTCTTCGGTTTCGAAACTAGAAGTACATTTTCCATATATTTTCCCATAGTCTTTAAAAAAAAAATAAAAAAAAATCAAATATCAAGAGTTTGAAGGCACGATGGAAACTAATCAGCTCTGTGGAAACTCGTATCCATAACTCAATAGTCCAGAAAGCATGTTTAAAAAGCAAGATATGGTGGATTTGGTGATGAATAAAGTTTCAGAAACAGGTTTTACATGAAATTATAGGTCTCGTGATCATTAGTTACCACATCGCTGATTACCTCTGGGCGAGCTTTCAAACTTTTAATATTCATTTTTCTCAGGAAGTCTTTGGGAAAATGAATGTTTTGCTTCCATAACCAGAGGGTGGGCGATCGCTGCTGTGCTCCATTGGGTCCATAGCTTTCAAATCCAACTTTATCAGTCAGAAACATTATAAATGGGAGTGCAGTTTGGAAAATATTGTCTGACATTTATTATATTATTTAGAATCCAACCTTTGCCCCGTATCGCGCCTAATTATGCACATCCACCAATAGAACGAGTTATTAATTACATTTCTGATGATGAACTCACAAAAAATTTAATTAGCATTCCCTGTATTTAATAAAAATCATGTTTCCTTCTTTGCAAACTCGATAATGGGTTTGTTGACCTTTTATCATTTGAATAAACCAACCAAGACCCTCTCATCTAAAGGTCATTTGTAGTCTCCTATTGAAATTAATTACTACTGGACTCCTATTAGTTTTCAAGGCACGGCTTTCGAAAAATGTAGCATGGGGAATACACTTATTTATAAAGTTAAGGAGTTAAGAGCATCGTTTATTTACTTACTGGTTTATTTTGAATTGTAAAACTGCAGCTAATGATATGATAATACCTAGGTGATCTGCATAACAAGAAACAAAAGTCACGAGTTTAAATCGAACGACATTGACTTTCATTACCCAAATCTGAATAATTTTGTCGGGAATGACCTTCCCCTTACGAGCCACACAAATTGATGTTTAATAGATGTAAGCACTGGCCCAATTTCCCTGGCAAAAATCAAAGTGTTATTGTAATGGTGGGGCAGATAGGAGTTAATTAACTGATAATCCCATTCTATTCAATGAGATGAAAGGGGGTGAATAGAAATTAAAGACTCGGACAAGGAGGGCAAAATGGACAACGTACTGATCTCCAACGAAAAAAGGCGGAGAACGGATCTTGGTCCTGATTACGTTTCATATCGGGGTGAATGCTGACAACGCAGAGTGACTGTTAGTGCAGCCGCCACAGCAGTGACCTTAACTGCGAGGAATTGGTCTCATTGGAGTCATATTTAAACAAATGTGATGGCAGGACCAGGGGGCGAAACGCAAGATCTGTCAAAGAAGAGTCTTTGATCAGAGCTGATAGCCTGTTTTAGTCACTTATCCTTAGTAACACCAAGGAAACAAACGGACATGCAAAGACCAAATACTGATTTTTACCCAAGAAACCAGACTGATTCTCGCTGTTTCTCTATATATTCTAAATCTCTCAGTCTGATCATCACCTCCTCCTCCTCCTTTCTGTCTCGGGCCAAACTCAGATGACTCTTGCAATCAGGTTCATCATCCAATCAGGTTTGTTTATTTCAGTGATGCATGTGAAACAGAGGAGCTCATTAGTCACTGAGTACTTTGCGCATTGATTGGGCAGAAATATGTTGTAGTTTCTCAGTCTTATGTGTTATTTTTCCTCTTTTACTTAGCCGTAGTAGCAGCAGCAGCCGTGTTGGGTTTCATACAAATCCCGATTGGCCGTTCCACCTGTCAATCACGTCCATCTGACCTCGGGGAGATAAACATGTGAAAGCTATAGATAGATACCGACTACAGTATACGGCATTTCAATCTTTCAAAGCCTGTCAGTGAATACGATATTGGATGATTGATATAGAATTAAGGACAAGCTTAAATGCAGAATCTTTGATAGCAGGTGTTGAGAACAGTCGCATCAAACCTGACCAATCTGATCCAAATCTGCCTCACCAATCATCCATTTTAGGTTGGTTAGGTAATACAGTCATTGGAGAGAAATGTGTTGCGTTTTACCCATCCTTGAAGCTCCGCTGGCAAATCAGACGCTGCTGGCGATGGTTACATGGTGGCAGGTGATCTTTCTGTGGAGACTGAGCCAGGATCTTGGCCAGGAGTACCATGCTGGAGGATTAGACTATTGTGATTATTTTATGTTCATGGCAAAAAGCAAATCTTTAGGAAGAAACCCAAATAAAAGGGTTTGATTATATTATTGCAAAAATATCAATGCTTACAATTTCTTAAAAAAAAAAAAAAAAGGTTTTCAATCATTTTTTTAAATCCATGCTTTATACATTTTTCACATTTATTACATTTTTTTGTTTTAAGCTGAGGAGCGAAGATGTAGCTGCTATACACAGGTAAAATTCTCTATAGTAAATGGTAAAAATGGTAAATAGCCAGCACTTTTCCACCTTCAAGGCACTCAGAGCACTTTACATCAACGAACCACTTACCTATTCACACACACACTCATACACAAGTGTACGCAGACACTGGGGGTGAGGTGGGTTAAGTGTATTGCCCAAGGACACAACAGCAGCATTCATCTGTGAGAGCTGGAATTGTACCGCTAAACTTGCCGAAAACAGGATTTAAACCGCCAACTTTCAGATCACAGAACAAACACGGAGCTTCTGTCGTGTCAGAGTAGATGTGTTTCAATGCATTTCAATACAAAACTCACTGGTATCCATAGTAGATCAATATTAAAATACTTGTTATAGTCTTAGTTGGTATTGGATCAAACCCAAAACTGCTGGTATCGCCATTACCAGTTGTGTCAATGGAAAACATTGCGCCGTACAAATGAGCTGCCATAACACAATAATGACAGCAGGTGGTGACAGTAGATACTCCTCTTGCTGTAGAAATACCCCTCTTGTATGGCTGTATGCACGCCTTCTGATCATCTTTCCATCCGGGCACGACAAGGTGGTTTTATCTCCTCTCTGGCAGTCGAGGAACAATGCGCTTTATTCCATTACAGTGTAAATCCAATCTCATGCTCCACAGTGTGTGCAGAGGAGGCGTGCGGACGGCTGAGGGAGCGTACGAGATGGTTCCTGGAAATTTTGACACAAGTCCCAGATTCCCCCGAAAGTAGCAGGTCATCAGCGAAGACGCGAGGATTTGAATCAATTAGCAAATGAATTAAGCGCTTTACGGCCCCTCTGCTGCAGTTATGGTTTTACAGTACATGTGTTACGGAGTTTAAAGTGCACCATTGGAAGGATAAAACTTGAAGTGTTGCCAGTGACAACGGTAATATCAAATGAGATAAGGGGATTGAAACGGCCTATTGGACTATTTTGCTTACGTTAACAGATAAGAGGTAATGGTCGATAATTACGCTTAGACATAAGATGAAATGACAAGGTTTGTTCACAGCTTAGGCTTGGTCAGGGTCTAGTTTGGTGTTGAATTAAACCCAGGTAAAGGGACTGTATTTCTTTTCGTGTAATAAAGTAAAATTTGTTTTGCCCCAGGACAGGTATACAGTATTGCAAAAGCTGTTTTTAGGGTTAAAGTAAGTCAGCTGTGTCCTG
Source organism: Periophthalmus magnuspinnatus (assembly GCF_009829125.3). Lineage (NCBI taxonomy): Eukaryota > Metazoa > Chordata > Actinopteri > Gobiiformes > Gobiidae > Periophthalmus > Periophthalmus magnuspinnatus. The sequence continues at coordinate 17,979,479 of NC_047145.1, read as the reverse complement.
TCTCTATTAACACTATGGCAGGGGTGTCAAACTCATTTTCACCGAGGGCCACATCAACAAAATGGTTGCTCTCAAAGGGCCAGATGTAACTGAAAGATAAATGTCACTACGTTTTAATCTTGTTAATTAACTGTTTCTGTATTTATTACTTATTCAAGTTACAAATATTGCATATGGATTTGCACAGACATGAAAAAATGGCTGTTTAACTGTGTATCTCCTGATAAACTGACATTTTACGACAGTCATACCTTTTAATTTACTTTGTCGCGGGCCACATGAAATGACCTTGCAGGCCGCATTTGGCCCACGGGCCTTGATTTTGACACACGTGCACTATGGCATAACTCTCTGCTCTGGTCTTTGAAAGTTGTGAAAAACGCCTCTAAACTCATTTATAATTAGGATGGAATATATTTGGACTGCTGCAAACCTTTGAAAAATAAGTAGTTCTGTTTTTCACATATTTAAGTCTGTGGAACTCAGGTTTTTTTTCTCCACGTTTGTTTTGTGAGCGAGAGGAAAAGTGGTAAGAAAATAAAACTTGCCTGGAAGACAGTGTAACAGTTTAGAGCTGAACTCGTCATCACTCCTGAGTACGTTCACTAAATTAGTTGTAAATACAGCTTGCAAACACCACGGGGCCAACTCCTCACGCCCTCATTTTGTCTGATGGGATATCCTAAGCGCACATTAGAGGTGGACCAGATGCAGACAGGTGCTGAGCAGACATATTGTTTTATCTCCCGTCTCTGATTAGACACAACGCCTCACTTCAGGAGAGTGGGCCGACGCAGCATCAAAGACAATGTAGGCGAAACACGTCCATTTTAATTACGCTGAGAACAAACAGCGCACCTGGAGCCAGTGCTAGTGATGTGGGCGAAGGGAAGCTGTGGATCTGGCAACACAGACAGACAATGTACTGAAATTTATACGTAACAGTGAGAATATGTGAGACATTAATTGTAGGCCTAGTTTGGCTCTGTTTCTTTTTTTTATTTTCATTTTTGTCCTGAGTTTGAACCATGTATACCTCTCTATATATAAATGCCGCTTTCCAAATAAGACGTGAGCATGGGCGCGCTTCCAGCTTCATTGAGTCTGACTCCAGTGACTCTAGCGTTGACAACAGGTTTGATTGACAGTTTTGCTAAGCGCCCGCTCCCTGCTAAACCAGCGGTGTGAACGGGAAGGGGCATTATCTTCAACAACCTCGCTCCGGATTGGCTCTTTAGTTGCTATGATACTCGCGGTCGAAAGTACTAATATGCAACTTGGCTCCAAATTCGCCCTGTAACTGCTACCCTTGATGAGCTTCATTTGACTGGACCTGGACACTATGGGTGACGTCACACTCATTTAATCCACTTCTTTACACAGTCTGTCATTTGAAATTGGCTGATCTAATCCAGATTTGCTACACCCTCATTTTGTTCTTAGTTCTTAAGTAGACCTATTTTAGTCATCATTAAGAGATGGCTGAGTTAAAGGTGCATTATGCAACTTATCCAGTGGAGGGCTCACCGGCTGCTTGTCTCCATGGAGATGCTTTGCCTGGCCACTTCCACAGTACGGCATAAAACTTCTCGATCTCCATGGAGACATGTAGTTTTCAAAGCATCAGACACTGGGATCAGCTTCTAGAGAGTCTGAAATTGTTTTACTTTGTTTTACTAGAAATTTGAAAAAATACATTTCAGATAAGCAAATGTTTGACAATTTGTCCTGTTCTGTATTCACTGTAAAAAAAAACCTGCACATAATGATTTTTATATTGGTATAGACCACATGTGTCAAACTCAAGGCCCGGGGTCCAAATGTAGCCCGCCAAGTCATCGTATGTGGCCCGCGACAATGTAAATTAAAATGTATGACTGTCTTAAAATGTCAGTTTATCAGGAAATACGCAGTTACAGTCATATTTTTTACATGTATCCAAATTTGAGGGCACCCATTTTGCTGATGTGGCCCTCAGTGAAATTGAGTTTGACAGCCCCGGTATAGACTATAGGAAACATACTGTATTGGACATTTTATTTTATTTATCTGCTAAAGCTCACGATGAACTGATAATGTAATTGTAATGAGATGTGTATTTTTAGTATGTGTTCATCTGCCCAGGGACTGCAGATGGAAAGTAGCAGTGTCCATGTGGTTTACAACTGGTCTAATTCTGTAAAAACAAGTTTAAATCTCACACGTGGTTTGGGCTGGTACTTGTGAAGAGTATATCCACACACACACCTCGCTCCGCTCCTCGGTGTGGCAGCGTGAGCCTTGGCACATGGAGCCTGGATTCTGCATAGCGGATGTGAGCGGCCCTGACTGCTGTCATCTTCTGTGGGCTCACACTTCTACCTTTCTGTACCACCTCCAGTCACTCAGTAAGAACGCTCTGGCTCCGACTCCGGGACTCAATTCAAATGTAAATTCAAACTAAGATGATAAACAAGAACAAGTTGTCGTGCAAATTACTACTGCAGAGGACAGGAGGCGATGAAGAGGCAGGCTTGGGAATGCACAAGAGGAAGAATTTATTACTCTCAGAGGCCAGTTATTAAGAACATGCTTCGAATAATCCACTGACATGGTAGAACCCGATGCATTTTAGTCCTGAAACATGTCCACAAAAGTCAGAAATTGGCATAAAAATATAAAAAGAAGAAGGTAACATTTTGGTATTTCCAAGAATTACAAAAAATTGCACGACTATTTCAAAGATTAACAGAAACTGGGCCCAAATATTAAAAAATAAAATCCAAGGTGAAGACGCTGGAGGTCATTTAAGGGAAAAGTACAAACCAAAAACTGCAGAACAACACATTCTGGGCCATTAAGTCTAAGCGGAGAAAGATTTGGGAGTGTGGAAGCTATAATAACAAAACACAACTTCTTTCAAACCCATATCTGCAGTGCACTTCAAACCTTATCTACAATATCGACAGCTTCCAGACTCTCTTTATCTTCCTGGCACCTATAAACTTTGAAGTTCGTCTTTACACCGTCAAACAATGGAGACAAAGTTGTATTGAGTCAACACACTTCTCCAGGCTGACGGCTGTTTCACGCCTGTGCGCTGAAGGGCATACGCAGCTAGTCAAGAAAACTCGCAACTGATTTAATATGACAGGAGCAGATGAATGGTTTGCATCATATAGTTTTATCTGCCTCCAGGTTAGTGAAGTCTCGAAAAATGGTTGAAAAAGTTCCAGTAAATCTCAATTTTATTCACAACAGAGCATAAATAACTTATCAGGCTACAGAATATCCCTGTTCACAATGCAAGAAAACTAGTAAATAATAAACATGACCTGATATGGACTTTGTAAAATAGTTTCGAGATGAAGCTTTGCCTGAACGTTCCATAGTATGACTTCAAACTTATCCATCTTATGTTTTATTCAATTAGGCACGAAAAATAAACCTGTAAAAAGATGGATTCATGGTCTCCACAGATCTGACTTGTAACTGGACCTGGATGATTCGACAGCCTCTGGATCATTATCTTGTATATATACTTCTTTCTACTCACTCACTTTGTTTAACACTCAAACTCTGCAAATTTAGACTGAGTTCTTCTCTCAAACGGAAAACTCTCTGTTCCACCTTGTGATGTCATGTTGTGATACAGGAAGTGCTCCATTGTGTTCGTAACCTCCTAGGTGTCCACATATGAGGACAACACATTTTGAGTTGTTTAGGCCACAATGCAAATTTTTAGAAGAAGAATAGCAGCAACAAGAACAGCAACAACACTTCACATGAGACACATTGTTCCAAGAGGCACAACTGCTCTTTCTCATCTTGTTTTTACATTGAGGACAAATATTCCTGTGTTCAAGGTCTTAATAGTTTTTGCAAATCATTATTCAAACGTTTTATCAAAATGATTAAAATGTCCACATACGAGGACATTCATTTTACATCACTTTTCTCAGAAACTACATAATGTAAAAAGATAATTCTTTGTTTTAACTCATCAGGTCCCAGTCAGTCCAAATAACAAAGAGAAATGAATAAAGCCTGTCATGCAAGAGCTCTGGTCTTAGGAGGTTAAACTTCATACACCTTCACTAGAATCATGCAGATAATTTCAGCTCTGGAATGGCCAATCTCGACTGAACAAAAGATAAAACGTAGCTGTTGATTTCAAAACTACTACTTCATGACATCACAAGGTGGAAAGGAGCATTTTGAGCGTTGGAGATGTAAACAGGTTTACTCAAACATGCGTGAATGAAACAAAACACATCTCCAGGTAAGTTTTTGAGGAGGTAACAACGTCCTAGCATGACTAAAAACGCACAAGAGTCAATTTTGAGTAAGACAGCGCCTTTGAAGTTAATTAGAAAAGTTGAAATACAAGCGCTGCCCCTGACAACCTTTCACCTGTCTGTCTGCACACAGTTACAGCGGTATCCATCCTTCTGGACTTTGACACCTCTCTTCTCTCCTGTCAACAACATCTCCTCCTCTGCCCTCGGAATGAAAGAAAGAGTGAGGCCAAGGAGAAAGGATGAACCCCCTTATCAGTCCTTCAACATGTGCTAGAATTGATGAAAACTCCCCCTGAGCTACACTTACGAGTAAAAACACTGGCTGAACATCATCATCAAATCTTAAATTACATGTTTTTACTGGAACTATTTAACCTTCTGTGTAATTCTAGGATGTATGGACAGACTGGTTATGTTTGGTTTTACTTAACATGTCGTTATCTCATTACTCACAGCTAATTCTGTCATCAAAATATCCAAGGAGTCATTTCTCTTGTGAAAATATGTAAATCTTGAGATTCCACTCACACAAGGTCAAAAGTCAACTGTATAACTCCCTAAATATATGGGGAGGTTGCGGGTTCAATCCTCAGGCAGACCAGGCAGTTCTCACGGGCTTCTCCTGTTTTATCTCACACACTCCAAACATCAAGATAAACTGAAACACACATGTTGAAGGTGATCTTTTCTGGTCAGTTCAAAACATGAAAGTTCTACTGTTGTGATACTGACATTTAAACCATTAGAAACCAGAACAATGACGAAAAACACTTTTTTTTTAGACCTTATAATATAATTTAGTAGTTTTGTTAATTTTACCATGTTGTCTTTTACTGATCACAACCATATTCAAAGTTCAGTTTTGTCAGCAAAATTGACTCTTGTGAGTTAAAATATTGTCCCCTGATCAAAAACATACCTGAAGTAGAGCTGGGCCATCATGCCTGAAAATAAAATGAAAAAAATAAAAATAAAAAATAGAGAGACTAATATAGAGACTAAAAAACTAAAAGATGTATAATTGTTTATATTCAGGTTGTAGTCCAAGTAAATAGTAAGCTCATTTTAAATAAAAGCGGGTAAAGAACGTGATTTTACTTGAACATTGTATTGAGAAGTGATGACATTTAACTCATCTCCATTTATGAATCAAACTAACATAACAGTGTTACATTAAATTCATAGCAGATGTGGAGGAAAAAGACGTGACTTACACTTTCACATTTAATTTGACGTCACTGATTTCAGTCTGTTCTGGCCCTGAACTCCTCTTCTTTTACAAACAAACACAAAGAGCACATCACTTCTAAAGGTGCCTCACACTGGCCCAGTCCAACCGTGTCGAAGCACAGACAGCCCCTGTACACGCACACACGTAAACATAAACACTGTTCTGTGCGAGGAGAGGACAGAGGATAAGAGGAACAAGTGAACACTCCAAAACTCACAGTGAATCCGTACCTTCAATAAGGCCTGAGAACAGACAGAACTTTGAAGCCTCGTCTCCTGTTGTCCTTCTGATCCACACTGTTTAATCCATAAACTCACAGAGGAGTATCACAGCAGGATGCAGATCTGCCTCACTATTTAAGACATATCTCATGCCTCTAAAGCGACAGGACTGCAGCGTCACATGTAAACAAACAGCGCCATGACGTCACCGGGGTGTGGCTCGGTTCAGTTGCGCAGGTGGGAACGCGGGTGTGAGCGTGGGGCCGTACACTCTCTATGGGGAAAAAAATGCTGTCCTTTTAGATGTTATAGTCTGTCTACATCTCCAAAGCTCAAAACGCTCTGTTCCACCCTGTGATGTCAGCTAGTTAACAGGTAGAGATTGGGACTGAAATTACCCAGCTGATTCTAGTGAAGGTGTATACAGTTTAAAACACAGTGGAGGACTTCCTGTATTACCACATGATGACATCACAAGGTGGAACGGAGTGTTTTCTGTTAGAGAGAAGAACTCAGCCTGAATATGCAAGTGTTAAACATTCTAACATAGATCAGAAAATGGCACAACATGGGCCCTTTAAGTATTGACCTAATCAAACAGCTATGCAGGTTTGATATCTGAGCAGATCCATAATTTTTTTTGACAACTCTATATGGAACAAAAATCTTCTGAGACTCGAGTCCCTCTTAAACTTTGTCATAACTGAATATATGATCTTATGAAATGCTCTGAGGTAGAAAATCAATCTCAGGCGTTTGGCGACACCTTATCCATCCTCACCCCCAACAGGAATGTGCTTTGTGGCTGAATTTAAAGGTGTGGTGTTCCCCCTCTGCTGACATACACCTCCCCTTTAAAACACATGGAACTTGATACTTTGAGCACCTACAGTATATGTGCGCATTGTGGCCGCCTTTGAAACAGCAGTGTGTTTTACATCCAGACACTGCTGCTAATTTAGTCCTGTATATCCCATTTCCCCGCGGCCTTGAGGACCTGGGTAATAGGGGGCGGGCTTGTATTATCCTTGAAGTCTGCTCAGTATCCATTATCCAGCTGTTTATGCCGAGATGTAATGATTAAAACGTTTTGCAAGATGGATCGCTGTGGCACTTTTCTGAAATGCAAATGTTCTCGTCCGAAACATCAATTACTCAAGGCTCTGGGAAACGCAGGGGTGACAAACAAGGAGCTTTTCTGACCATGTTGTGCGCGCTGACATTTGTGAATCAATCAATGAGCGCCATCCTGACATGATACTTATGGATTTGTTTTATTTTATTTGGCACTGAGGGAAGGCATAGTCTTTTCTTGGGGTTTAGAGCTAATCAAATCAAGATCCAATCGTTTGGGTGTTTTTAATCAAGAGGTCTACAGTCACAGTGACCTAAAAGCGGGTGGTTTGGAGAGCTTATTTGACTTTGGAGTAGATTTTTTCTTAAGTGGCTCTGATTAAAACTCTATTAAAAGCCATATCTTTTGTTTTTAATAAGAGAAATTGTATAACGTATATCACGTCAACAGAAGACACTACAGTTTGAAGAGGAGTCAGCGGCAGCATCTCTCAAAAAAGTTGGGATAGAGGCAACGCAGAAAGCTGGAAAAACACTAGGGTAATTACATTTAATTAACAAAAAACTTAAATAGAGCCTATCTTGAGTTAACAACCTGATTTCCTAATTGCAGCTGTATTTTGTTAAGTGGTGGATGAAGCAGTAAAGGTACAGATACAGAGGAAAAAGTTACTCAAGTCAAAATAACATATGAAAAAAGTATTGAAATAACCGTTCAAAAAGTACTTTAAGAGTAAAAACTAATAGTATTTTACACAAGTGTTGTTAATTTGATGTTAAATCGAATGATATTTAGTAAAAAGATATACAGATTTTGGTCAACAGCAGCAATACGAATCCATTTCTTAATTTTTCTCATGAATTTTGCGTATTTATTTTTGTTTGTTCAAAGTTGAAGCTTGAACTCGAAAACTTTTGTCAGGATGTTACCACAAAAATAAAAACAATCCCTCAAATTATATGAAAAGTCCTAAGTGCTTTTCAGTAAAAATGTAATTAAGTAGAAAGTACACATGCCTGCTGTCAAATGTAGTGAAGTAAAAGTAAAAAGTATCCACTGTAAAATGAACTTAGGTAGAGTACAGATACAAAAAATGTACCCAAGTTCAGTACTTTGCTACTTATACTTTGTTACCTTCCACCACTGACTTTATTGCTCTTGGTGTAACTGAAATTTGGTTCAAAACAAACAATTATTGATTAATCTAAATGAATCAGTCAGCTACAAGTTTAATGAACAACTATTATGAATCAGGTAAATGGTGAAATGCTTAACAAGAGGATGGTGGTATTAAAAAAAAAGAAATATTGTATCTCTTATTTGCATTTTAGTGAGTTTTATACTGTATAAAATCTAAAACATACAACTGATAATGTGTAAAACCTGTACAAAAAACAGACCAACAAATGCATCATAATCCTTAGTTTTCAGGAAGTGGCTTGATTTTTTGCACTCTGACTTCATTTCATTTTTAAAAATTATCTGCGTCTGATCTCTATATTTGTATGCGTCAGAAGAAGACCCGATGAAAGATGAGAAACATTTTCAAACTCTCATCTTCCCTGTGCATTCCACAAGAGGCTGTTCAATTGATCTTGATCAGGCCCAATACAGTTTTCTATCTGAAGTTAAAGAAAAAAACCTTACCGCAAAAGTCAATGGTGTTTTCATTAGCTTCCATCTGGATAGAGAGAGAACAGCATCAATCTTACTTGACAGAGCCCCTCACAACTCTTACTAAAAACAGGTGAAGCTGGGTTAAGGCGAGATTAAAGTTATACATTGTACAACACCTCCCTCTAGTGGTGAATAAAGTAATGACAGCTCTGTAATTTAGAAAAGTATATTGTAATTATTTTGCAGGTAACACAACAACAGGAACAGTAACAAACTTTTATACATTTTTTTTTTTTTCATACAAAATCAGGCAGGAATGTCTGTCAGAGATTTCGGAATTATGATATGAAATGAAAGTATTTAAAATCGAGGTGTCTTTTTGGTTTGGGTGAATGATGAAACTTGCATCTTTTTAAATGGACAAAAAATTGCGGACTGGAGTTTGATTTGTGAAATGTATCGTGAAATGTATTGTGTAGTTTCGCATCACTGTTGCTACGTGAAATACAGTCACATGTAAAAAACGCACATGTTAAAGCAAAAACTAGAATATCTACAACAAACACCAAACATGAAAAATCTCAGTTTGTATGGACTAGGAGAAAACAGTGCATTTGTACTACGACGAAGCTGATAGAAGCTGCGTTCCCTTTATCATCAGTGTCATTGTGACCCACTTTCAGCTAGTGATAAAAAGGCACTTGAGTCTCTTAAAAAAAGTCAACCCCATTTGATTGAAATACCTTGCCTTGCCTTTACAAAACAGGTTGACAACAGAAATAATCTTTCTGTCAAATTAAAGTATTGTACTGCATACGTACAGACTGGATTGTAACAAGTAGAAACGCTTATGGATACAATATTTTTATGACTGATTGACCATGGCGTTAAGGGGTTTTAGAGCCATAGCTTGAGGGCAGCTTCGATGGCCTCAGCTTTATGGCATGAGCAGGGTACAATGATGACATCACATATTGTCCTCATTGCACCTTATGAAGAAGTATCAAAAAAAACACACACACACACACACACACTCACTAAACTACAGATTTGTGTGTCAATAACCCAAAAGTAGTCTGCGGAAAGGCAAATTGGTATTAGGACGTATCAGAGAGGTATAGGACTAGCCCTGGTTCTCTGGCAGTGCAGGTGCAGGTGCTGGGGGGGCATGTCTTGGTGGAGACGGGGTATAAGGAGGAGGGGCTTCTGTGATGTTTATAGAGCTGCCTCCTTCTCTGCTTGCTGCTGCACTGTCACTGCGGGTGCACTCGCTGTATGGAGGGGGCTTCAGCTCTTCCTCTGAAAGAACCAGTAGACCATACACATAATTTACAACAAAGGAGACACTCTTGGTGCAGTGGCATGAAATTCTGAAAGCAAACCTTGTTTTGGCCACAACCCTAAATTTGCATCAAAGTGAGCTTGTGATTCTGTCACTGACTTAAAGGTCAGATGAAGCTGTTTTGGCTGTAGGCGGACGTTATCTCACTAGTCATTTGAAACTTTTTATGTGTATCCTTGACATTCAAACAGAAGTGTGCTGTGTGTAAGCAAGTGTTACGCAGCGATATGCAAAGTGTTCAAATAAGCTACAGTTCATATACCAACTGTACATTTGAATGCTATTGTCTACAGCAGGAGTGGGTAATTATTTTTTTCGCTGAGGGCCATATTCAAACACGGGCGTGGAGTGTAGGGCCGGACCGACAAGATCAATAGTGTCACAAGTTCGAGACGAGAAATTGCCTCTTGGCTAATTCTACTCATGTTTACTTTTGTGTTTTGTGAAAATCCATCCCGTTTCAAATGAATTAATGTAATCTAATCTAACAACTGCTCATAAGAAAATTTCTGTAAATTATTGCAGATGGACCAATCCAATATTGGTATCAGATATCAGCAGCGATACCAAAACATTTGGTGGATCAGATATTGGTTTCCAAATATCGGTTCAGTCGATATCCTGGTTGGACATGTATATCAATGTAATGAGACCATTTACTGGTTGCACTCAGCCCAGAAAGTAATGTCTGAATTTTTATTTATACTGTAGTTACTTGTATGAGTAAATAACCGTTACATAACACATTTGGCTTTTTTTTTCTTTTTTTTTGCTTAAAGTAAATAAATGCTGTTTTCAGTCTCTGCACTGGTATCAGCTGATATCAGGTGCCAGTAGATGTTTAAAGCTACAGTATCACAATCAGTAAAAATGGATCCCTAAATTATAGGCTACTGTAATCCAGCACTAAACCATATTTATTACTAAAAACATGCAGGGTGCTGGGTTAAAAGAACTTGCCCAAATCTGGTCTACAGTGATATTTGCACAACACAGAACTAAGGGAGTGTTACCATTAGAAACAGCATCATATGGAGGTGGCATGTCCAGGTGTGAGAAGGAGGGAGCAGTGGGCAGAGCTGAAGAGGCCTCTTCTACAGACAAGTCCTCCTGAAACAGACACACAAAGCATTAGACTTGCACTGTGAGTAGTTCAATGTGCATTATCAAAGATTTGGTCAGCATTCATATCCTTATTACAAGCCTAATACTAGAGAAGCGACAAATATTACATCCCCTAAAGAAATGTGTGTGATTTACAGTGGCAGAGTCGAACTCCCAAACTGCGCTCTACTACAGACATAATACATCAGGTATTTTTCCAGTTTGTTTGATTTCTCCAAACTCGAGGCTCGACTCGTCCTGGCGTCTCTCCAAAGCACTTTCAGGAAGGTTAAACATGCCCGCTGGGCCTCCCTGCTGCACATTCCATTAAAACCTTAACTGGGAATGCAATACACTAGAGACAGCAGTTGTACAGCATCTGGGATAGGACAAATCGCGCACGGGCACAGGAAATACAAGAAATAGTGCTACTAGTTTTTATAAGAATCTAAAGCTAAATATTTATTTCCATTTCTCACTCTAGAGTGATTATGAATGGAGCAGTCAGGCATTAGAGTCACCATACACATGCAATTTCAACACTAGGGAAAAAATTTGATTCTTGATACAACATCGCAGATAATCAAATAAAATGGATACTGGCATCAATTTATATCTGCTCTTTGTTTTTCCAACTCCATCGGGCAAGTAAAATATGAGGGAACATGAAATATAAATCATTTATATAGCATTAAAATCCCTTACTGGCTTGTCTGTGCACAGATCTGACTTAACATTTCTGGTGAAGGCTCTGCCACCTGCTTGACTCCTAGGAAATGCTCTTAACATTCAAACATTCCACAGAATGACATAAAACTGATCTGTTTTAAAAATGTTTTCTAAGTTTAATTTCAACTTTCTATCTTATGGAGTCATGCAGGAATCCTATGCAGTGCTGCTCTTATTTGTACTGATAACAGAGCAAAAATAAAGCCTGCTTGCTTGATCATTTAATTTGAGAGTTGCTTTTACCAGTTCCCCTATGGGTTTAGTAATAAAATAACATAGAACAGCAGTCTACAGGATACACACACCCACACACATAAACATAGCACTAAACCAGGCCTGCCTCCTCTGTGCTCAAGTGACTCTAACCACATGACCTTTTGACTGAGTAAACAACTTCTTTGATAAAACACACTGCAGGCTTCATCTAACGACTCTCACTAGTTCTGCATTTTCTGTTCTACGTTTTCAGATCATGTGCTTAAATTGTAATGTACAGGCATCCTTATCTGAATGATATAAAACCACTTTTGTGGTTAGAAATGGTGACACACACATTTCCGTCAGTATCTAAAAGTACTTTTTCCCTCAATGTGGGTTGACACTTACACTCCGTCTTTCACACATCTGATTTAGGTATGCTCTTCCTCCCACAATGACAATCTGAGCATTGTGAGGAGTTCTCAGGTAGGCTGCCAGCTGCCTTTGGGTGGACCGGTACCAGCAAACATAGAAAAAGATCTTGATGATGATGAATACGACCACAACTCTGAAAAAAAGACAGGAGAACAAAGTCAATATAGATTCTAAAGATGGAAATGGTTTACATAGACCCAATTGGGTACTTACATGTACCAGTACAGCTCCATAGTGAGTTCAGAAACCTCTCAGCTGAACAATTCACTGGGCCTTAATTAATCATCTGTTACAAAACAATAAGATCAGATAAATATTACAATCCAAAGTTATTGTTAAAGCCCAGTTTCAGCTTGTAATCTTAAGAAAATTTAAATATAAAGACAGACAGAGACATAGCACTAGGTGTGTGTGACAGAGTGCAAATGAGGAATATGTTCTCATCTTTTTTTTTTTTTTTTTTGCGCTTTTCTTCTATTTTTAAAGCAAAGTTCCACTTTTCTAGTTGCTTTGTTTTGGTATAATGATAATCTAGCTATATCTAATAATAATATATTGCCATTGTAAATCAGTAAACGACAGAATAAACTTTTACACAACAGTCACAACAGATAAACTCGTGAAGCCACTTACTTTGTCCGTTCAGCTTGTACAGTGTTCCATCTCTTTGAGTTTTGAGAGCAGCTTTTGAGTGCAGCCTCGCAGAAACAGGCCACAACAAAAACAGATGCTGCTTTAGCTAGTGAGTTAGCTAGCTACGGCTAAACACGAGCCACAGAGCCTTTTAAATGGACTTCAGATGGATAACACACAAGAGCAACACATTAGGATATTGCTCGTTAATAAATTAGAAAAATCATCGCAAAAAAACGGAAATAGTTCCACAGATGTAGCACTAGCTCATTTTTAGCAGACCTGTGCCTTTTCTTTGGCTCAGGGGGCGGGGCTCTCAAGCGCTGCCTTCAACGTGCGACGTAACTCACCGCCCGGTAACGCCCCCTTTGGGATTATGAACTGGTCATAGATACGAAACTCATACGTAAATTTGATATAAACAAAAATAGTATATTATGCAGGCTAAACATCGCTTTGGGCTTTTTTTTTTTTTTTTTTGCTTTATTGAAAAGGAGAGCTGTTACTAGTACTACTATGGCTCCCTCTAGTGGCGACTATACTGTAAAAACACATTTCACTGTAAAAGCTAATTTAAGCTTTTCAATTGTATTTAATAATAACAACAACTTGTAAAATACATATGTTGTGAAATAAAAAAACAAAAACAAATTGCAAGCAAATGACTTTTATTAATTCAACAATGCACTTGTATTTGTGTTTGCATTACATACATAAATTGGTTTTATAAATTCACTTTCCTTATTTTCACAGTTGCGTTTTAGCGTAAGGCTTCTACCGATTATCTTCCACAATGATGGTTCTTCGTGGATAAGTGTCTACTTCCACAAAAATGTACCGAAACTCGTACCTCCCAGTCTCAGGATTCTGTCAAAAAAGCATGTGATGGTAAATTTCTCCAAACATAACACTTTTGTTTTAATTTTTCAATGAATATCAGTAAACTACCTCTTTCGATTCTGAATGGACTGTTCCTTTAATTCCTGGCTCTGAACCTTCAATGTAAAACTTGAGCCTCAAATGCTTGAGTCCATCCTTGAGAAACTCCAAATGACTAAAGTAAAAAAAAAAAAAAAGCTGCTTAAAGCAAATCATTTTGTGTGTAGCAAAGATGTGATACAACAGAGGGAACATATATTTCTCACCTGACATGCTGTCTTCTACCACGACGAGTAGTTTCACCATAGCACTTGATTGGTTCCCCAAATGCACCAATTACCTTGAAAAAGGAAAAAAAAACTACCGGTATTCCAAATCATTTTGTTTTGGTCCATTCGGAAGTTACACTAAAAGCTACACTCACCTCTGGGTTTGACTTGACTAAGTTGAAAGCTTTACCATAAACCTTATTTGGACTGGAGGAAGAGAAAAGCTCCTGGAAAAGCACATAGAGAAGTCCACCTGAAAAGATAAAGTCATACAGATGTTAAAAAACAAAACAAAAAAACACATATGATGAGAATAATAACAGGTCACATTGGTGTGTAAGGTGAGTCTATATAATGTGGCATATTAACTACAGTTATAAAAGAGAAAATAAACTCTACTAGCTCACAATGAAGAAATGTCAGTGTTAAGATACACTTTGAATAGAATTGTATACTATATAATGGGGTATATAAAGAATTAAATGTGATAAAACACAGCCCAATTAGAGTCAAAAGCTATTAGGTTATAAATGTACAATAAGTGACTGAGACTATGGTTATGTGCATAACAGTGAACAGGCTGCATAAATGGCAAATTCACAATGCAGATCTGATATGAACGTGTCATTGTTTTTAAAAGATATATGGTCAGATTGGTCAGATATATAACAAGACAACATATGAGTTGTGTGTAGTTACCTGTCACTCCAAGTCCAATCAGTACAACAATCAAATAGGTGAAATCTCTGCCTGCATCTTTGACTGTAACAGAGACGTGTTTAGACCAAATCAGTGCGTTAAAAGCATTAGGCTCATTGTGCAGCTTTACCTTTCTGTGCAGCTGAAGCCTGGGGACTCCCACCTTGAAATCTGGAGACAGACTTCCCTCTACTCTCCTCAGGACTACTTTTATTTGTCTTGGTGCAGTCGACAGAAATCCCTCTCCATTTTATGCTGTGAATGAAACTCACGGTGCAGAGGTCCGAGTGAGTTCTTTCAAAGGGAGATCGTGAAGTAGAAAAGACTCTGTCCGTGTGACCGATGAAGCGAACGTGTCCAAGTTTACAAGACTTTATCATATACCGAGACGCTGTTTGTGGTAAATTATGACTAAGTGCTTTAAATATCCGTGCATAAGCCATGGCAGCTTTTGCCAAGGAGCTTGATCCTTACTAGCTTTTGTTGTTAGCTCTGCAGCAACAACCGTTAAGCAAATAAGCCTCACGATGTTTTAGAAATATTTTGACGTATCATATTGTAATTACTGGTAATAAAACGCATCAACATACAGAAAAGAGCAGCTAAATAAATGAAAAAGTCAGTTGACCCTAACACAGGAGCAGTAGCATGTTTTTGGTGAAGTTACGTAGAGCACGTACGTCGCCGACGCATCTACGTTATAGAGAGAGGCATTATGGGAAATGTAGTATGAATTCTGAAGCAATGTTTTTTATACCTTCTCAGACTAAAACTATGCCGTACCATATGGTTTAAAAGAACAAAAAGCACACTAATCCATAAACATTCTTTTTTATTAAAAAAAAACAACATTCGGTCCAGCATTTCTTAATGTGATATCAAATCATTATGCAAAGAACTAGAAGCACCACAATGCAAAGAGATAGGGACCAGAAAAAGTAACTGATAAACAAATGGCTAACAAAAGGTTAGTAGCTGAAACAGAATAAAAACCCTTAATCATTGACAGTACCATCAATCTCCACAACAGTGTTGTGTTAATATCTCATGTCATAATAAAAATAATAATAGAAATGTGATCATTTATGCTATTCATGATAGTAAAATGTATTTCAAAAACCTGATAATTTCTTATCGTCTACATTAAAGGTATTGTAAATTTCTTTGTCCCACATCTAAATAATCATTGTCCCATGGCTCATCACTCCTGAAGCCATTCACAGTTATGCATCTCTGCAGTCCCACTGAAACAAGTCATTGCACACATTCTCTACAGAGGAAAAGTTCATTCAAGATGCACAAAGAGAGAAAAGGTTTAGCTCCGAGTGCAGTCAGACTTGGCAAGAAGCAGAGGAATGTTGCACCTGTCTGAAGTATCTGCAGAAAAATAAAAATACTATTATTTTTAAAATGATACATGGTGGTCACACTTTACATTTCTGAATGGACCAACATTCATTTGTACAATTTTACAATTTTCAACTTGAGAATGATTTGTTATGTTTTTATGTATACCACTGTCCCAAAAGGTAGGCTGAACCCAAACTAAAGACAAGAGACAAAACAATACAGCAAAATAGTCCATGTTAATATGGATTTTTACTCCTATAGGGGAAAACAATGTATAATTACTAAATGGTATTATATTTAGACATATTGTTCTGTTAAACTTCAAATAGCCTACTGTATAATATGACATTTCTGGACCTTACAGAACATATACATAAAAACAAAAGAGAACAACATGGGACATAAATGAGGAACAAACAAAGTAAAGTAAAGTGAAGCTTTATTGTATTATTCATTTTACAAAGCATTAATAAAATCAGCCCTGAAATTTCACCGGAATAACTTCAAAGTTTAGCCCTATGAAAGTCTGTTACAAAGATCTCAAGCTTCAACAAAGGGAGAAGGGAACAACAGCTTTACATGATCATGTTTGTCAGAATGAAGAGGCTTTAGGGAAAAAAATGATTTTAAGATGGAGACTGGTCTAACCTAAGGATTGTGCCATGAAATAACGTGCACTGTGACCAAATGAAATCTAGTGATGGGGGATAAATGAAACATGCATAATCCATAACTCTAAACCAGTCACTCTTCAATTTAAATTGCTCTGCCTAACTCCTACTGTTTTACGAATAAATAATCTTAAAAAAAGAAAAAGTTTAAATAAAATCATGACAACAGATGAAATAATACTGATGTTTTTTCCAAATTGCATGCTCGGAGATGAGTTGTGATAACACTAATTTGAATGAATTTAAGACAGTTCAAAGGTCCATTTCTTCATCTAAATCTGCTGCTTTTAAATTGTTCCCCAGAGCAGAGTAGCAGCAGTGACCATAGTCCCTTCATTTTAGTTCATACTGATATCCAGTGCTCAGTGTCTCCCTCATCAGCATCATGCTGGTGTGAATCCACGCTCCGCTTTCTCATATTTCAGTGAGGCCCGTTCGTACTGATCCAGGATAGCACTATTCTCAAGAAGTCTACATGATGGAGACAATGCAACACAACATAGAGCATAAGCAGACAGACACAACACAGCATTAGAACATTAAGAACACATAGTAGCACTTCATGTGGCGGCCCCAGCACACAGCAGCATGGCGGATTCCCATTTGAGTGATATGTCATATACTTGCACCTAATGTTCTTTTTTAAAAAGTTGGGGCAAACACATAAAATGTTACACAACATGAACTACATGAACACTACGGTTTATAACACAAACTTATATGGCACAGAGTCATGCAATACTTGAGATAAGAGTCAAGATCTGCAACTCACAAGAACATTGCACATTTTTATAATGCACTATATTCTGGAATTGTTTACAGTATCTCACTGTTTTGTTAGAGGTTACATAACCAGACGGTCAAATGAAAAGGTCCATGCTCACAAATACATAAATATACATAGACAGTATGCAGTATGTCCCCAGAACTATGAAGACATAGGGCAAACTAGAGCATACACTTCTAATAACAAAACCTGCTAAAACAAGATGGCTGCAAGCAAGAGACCCATCTTGGTTAAAAAAAAAAAGAAAAAAAAAAAAAGAAAAGAAAAAGAAACAAATAAACTGGGCAAATAATGACTATATACAACGACAGATAGACATGTGGACTGTTGGGTAAGGGGGCTTACCTTGAGATTGTCTCCTAGACCCTAGTTGTGTTGTACTCTGATTCATGTTTGCTCAAAGAGCCAATGAGGCAGAACCTGCAATGTCACGGCTCTTTTGTTTAATATCAAACTCTTGTTTTGCATAGATAATGTGCTTCCTAACAGCAAAAATCTCATAAATGCAATTCTAAAAACAGTGATGAGTCTTGCATGCAGACATCATCAAGAACACTGATACAAACTACATGCAAGTATCTCCAAAGAACTTGCCATAACTTTAAGTAAACAACTATCAAATTTCAAAGATCAAGGTGCAGCTTAAAGTACTTTATTTTATAAAATACCATACCAAAATACTGCAGTTTTAATTTTTTGAAAAGCCCTAATTCAAGCCCTTTATGCTCAGTGTTACACTGAATATGACATATTTTATTTAAAACCTTAGTGCATATGTAGGCTACATGTAAAATCAATTTCCTATAAAACTGTAGCAGATGAAGTGCTGGACGTGTTCAACAAAGTGCATGACAGAGGGGCAAAATAAGTATATTTTAGCCCTTTAATTATTTAGTAATTAATGGTAAGTAAAGCAAAAAGAAGCTTGTTATAATTTTAAATTATGAATAAAAGCTAAAATGGGAGAAAAACATAAAATGTAATCCACAAAGTAAAGCCTATGTTTGCTCTTGTTTGATCAGAAATCTAAAGATACTGACCGCTGCACGGCCTTCTCGTGGCGTGAGAGCCGGTGGCTGGTGGTGGGCACTTCCTCCATGTCGTCGTCCAGGTCGCAGCCATTGTCCGCTGCCTCCTGCGAGTAGCTGTGCTTCATGACCAGGATGCTTCTGCGGTTCCCCGTACTGGGCAACAGGGGGCGCACTGACATGGGGGCCTGCGGGAGGTCCGTTAGCAGAGTGGTCGCCTCTCGGGTACTTAGGTTCCCTCTGCTGCCTCTGCCGCTCAGGGACAACTGGGAGAAATGCGCTGATCCCGGGTTGGAGGAGGAGCCGCAGTGGTGATCGTGGACACACCTGGAGGAGGCTCTTCTCAGGGCGTGGTAGTTCTCAAAGTCCTCGGCCAGGTCCACCAGGTCTGCGGAGGCTGCTGCGGCCGAGGTGGTGGAGCGTAAAGTGCACAGCTC